>NW_012267312.1:5637728-5648615 GCF_000151885.1 Dipodomys ordii
GCTCTACCACTGAGCCACCTTCCCAGCCCAAGGTTTTCTCTTTTAATACTAGGAAAAATAGGACAGTTTAACCTCCTTTTTTTTTTTTTCCTTTTGGTCCGGTCATGGGGCCTGAACTCTGGGCCTGGGCACTGTCCCTCAGCTCTTCAGTTCAAGGCTAGTGCTCTACCACTTGAGCCACAATGCCACTTCTGGCTTTTTTCTTTTTGCTTATGTGGTGCTGAGGAATCGAACCCAGGGCCTCATGCATGCAAGGCAAGCGCTCTACCTCTGAGCCACCTTCCCAGCCCCAGTTTAACCTCCTTATAGTTAGAAAAGGAGAGCAGAAAATAATTTTTTCTTTCTTTATCATGCTCCATTTTATCTGTTGCAAATGTTGTTGCCAGGCTGTACTTACCTTTTTAGCCTCCAGGATGAAAACTGCTATTTCTTTTAAAAAAAGAAAACATGTAATATTTCATAGAAAGAAACAAGGTTCATGTTCTGAATAGAGATAGTCTGCTATTTCAGAATGATTGGGAAGTCTGTCCTTGATGGTTGCCAAGAGGTAGATTGGACAAACAGCTTGAGCTAGAAAGAAGCTGAAGCGTTGAAATTCAAAGTGGCAAGGTTCATGACGTAAACAAGGTTTTGCCTTTCTTTCCCTAGAGCATAATCCCATTTTTGTGAAGTTTTTTTTTTTTTTGTCAGCTTTGGGCCTTGAACTCTGGGCCTGTGTGCTGTCCTTCAGCTCTTCAGCTCAAGGCTAGTGCACTACCACTTGAGCCGCAGCGCCACTTCTGGTTTTCTGGTGGTTAATTGGAGATAAGAGTCTCATGGATATTCCTGCTGGGGCTGGATTTGAACCACGATCCTTAGATCTCAGCCTTCTGAGTAGCTAGGATTTCAGATGTGAGCCACCAGTGCCTGGCTAAAATAATTTGTGTGTGTGTGTGTGTGTGTGTGTGTGTGTAAGACATATATACTAAAATGATGTTACTAGTGATCTGTATCTGTGTGTGACCATTGCATTACTTTTCTTGTTTGAATTTAAAAAGAAATAAACATCCATAGAAAATTATTATAGGAAAATCTGGGGTGGGGGGAAGACTGGCTGCTCTTTTCAAAGGAAAGAGGAAAACTTGCTCCCTTCTTTCAAGTAGGTCATATGATCTTTGCCCACAAAGCAATGAACCAAGACTTGCTGTTGGCTCCTGAAGCCAGAACTGGCTAGCTGAATGATATCCTCCAGCCTTGTGGGCGCCAAGCTACTTTGCAATGGTGAAATTAAAATTCAGGAGCATGAAAGACTTCCTTCTCCACCTCTCTTCCTTCCATTCCCTTATAACTTCATTGGCAGCCTTCCTACGCCCTGTTAGCCACTAATAACATGAGGTTCAATCTGGGAACTGAGGAAAAAGGAGTCTCTCTCCTGGGGCTGAGTTGACTTCTAGGTCAGAAATGGTACTGCATCCTTCCTCCACATTGGCTACTGAACCTGGTACTATAAACCACACAAAGAGCTGCAGATTCTCAAGTTGAGGGAAGGTGAAGGTCATTTGGTCCCAAGCCTTATCTACGTTGTCAGTGCTTAATAACTGCCTATTGAACTAGTCCCTTCAGCTGCTCCAAAGGTTTGAGTCACGGAGTCACCTGCCTCAGTTCACACAGACAACATCCTCAAAACTGTGTCTTTTATCACTGACCAGGAACACAAAGATGTAACTTAGCCTTTCTGCCTTCTATGACTGGGACTGGAGAAGAGACCACAAACCCATAGTGGGATGAGTAAACATAATAGGTCCTAATGATAGCTTTCTTGGGCTGCTGATTGCTGCATGCCCAGCATCAGTACAAATGCCCCCATCCCTTGGTGGTCCTGCACCCTCCTGGAGGGGCATGGAAATGGCTTCTTTCCAAAACACAGCTCTGTTCACCGATTCAAGATAAGGAAATATCTATCTGGGGCTGACTTGCTCTATAAGTACCAGATGGTAATGATTAAAATCAAATTAAACTAATGTTTGACAGCCCATGAAGGGCATAAATTGCACGGTGTGTTGCTTGTCCAATCTGTCATCTTGTTTCCCTCAGCTCAGGTCAACAAACAACAGCTGAAAACTCCCTCTCTGAGTCAAACAGGAGCTTATTTCACTGCTATGGAAAAGGTTGTTCAGTTTACTAATTTGAAATATCCTATGCTACCAAAATCATGATTGAGATGCCTTAAAAGGTGGCAAATTCTGTCTTTTTTTTACCACAATCTCCAGTAACCCTTTCCCAAACACAGGAACAATTATTGGTTAGAATTCAGAAACGGAGAAATCTGAACCTGACCTGAGAGCAAACATTGCTGAAATCACAAAGCCATTTCCAACTCTAATGACAGCCTTCTCCATTCACATGGTTTCTAGAATGTGTGGGCTGTGCTGACATGTTATCAAGTTGCAAAAGAATTCATGCTATCGTATTTTAGAATCACCCATCTGCCAAGTACTCCCTTTCAAAGAACTTGGAGGTTGAGACTTGGCTCTTTTCCTCTATGTGTCATCCAGGAATCTATGCTGAGTATTTGCATTGTCTTTCTAACTATTTAAACCCAAAGAAACATTTCAACCTTTGGCACTTTTGCACAAGAATTTGGATGCAATTTTCAGGATAGTCTGCATTTATTCTTTGGTGCAAAGATCAGCTTCTCCAGGAGTAAGCCAAGTAGTATAACATGTAACTGAAGGCAGCAAGCAAAGGATGCTGGAAGTGAGGATGTGACAACCAGCTCATTCTTCAGGAATGAAGCACTTATTCACCTGCTGCTGTGAATACTGCAGAAAGGGCCTGCAGTTGTCAGCTGTCCTTTGAAGATTGCCTCCACTAAAGTACATTGTTTGGCCAAAGATTTCATCTCATTCTCTTTTTTCATTTTATTTCTAATTTTATTGTCAAGGTCATGTACAGAGGGGTTACAGTTACATAAGTACGATAGTGAGTACATTCTTGTTGAATTTGTTACCCCCTCCCTCATTCAAAGGGCAGCTCTCATCATCCAGTTTGGGAGAAGCCTGACAGTCTGTCTCTGCTTTCCATAGCTTTCTCTGTCTGGGCTTGCCTCCTGGATTACTGCCTGAACTCCTCTTCATTTTACTCAAGTCTCTGCTCAAATATCATCTCATCACAACTTTTCTCATCTCTCTTTTAAAATAGCACAAGCTCACTCCTTCCCCATAGGTGCAGACAAACTCTCTGAGCTCTTCTCCTGCTTTCATTTCCTTCATTTCTCTTACCAATACCTACCATTACTTAGGATATTTCCTGTTTCCTCCTAGAATATAACCTCTTCAATGGCTGCTATTTTATTTTGTTCATTGCTTTATCTCTACTACCTAGAAAAATGCCTTACACATATATACTTAAGCAGTTAATAATAAGTTGTTAATAATTATCATTGAGATGATATATGTAAATGTTCAGTAGAGCTCCTGATCCTCATAAGCACTTAATGATGGGTAGTTGCTATTATTTTTATCCCAGTGCCTTGTTTTCCCCTACATTCAAACAGACTGCATAGACTTCTAAGTCATATCCCCACTTGGTCTCAGTTTCATTTTCTATGTCTTATACTGCCTGCTTGACTCTTGCCAACAGTCTCAGATGACATATTCAACCACCATTCTGATGCTCCACACATAGTCTGATCTGTATGTCTCCCCTCCTCCAACTCAGGTTGTGCCCTACAACAGGGAAAAGAATGGGTCCAGAAGTCTTCACATCAGCCTTTTCTATCAGATTTCAAAATAAAATGATTCTTAGAGGCAGGTACAACAAAATTCATAGGTCCCATGGTTTCCCTTATTTGCAATAACTAGTATATGTGGGCTGGGAAGGTAGCTCAGTGGTAGAGCGCTTGCCTTGCATGCATGAGGCCCTCGGTTCGATTCCTCAGCACCACATTAGAAAAAAAAAGCTGGAAGTAGCGCTGTGGCTCAAGTGGTAGAGCGCTAGCCTTGAGCTGAAGAGCTGAGGGACAGCGCCCAGGCCCAGGGTTCGGGCCCCACGACCGGACCCCCCACCAAAAAAAAATAACTAGTATATGTCTGCGTCAAGTAGAAAAGGTCAGATAAGCTGATGTTAGGGAAATGAACCCTAAGATATGTATTCAAATGTTTTTTCTTTCATGCAGTTGTTTCTAACACATTTATAAGATTATTTCTTTGTTGCTTTGTATGTCCCTACATAGCCCTGCAGTTCTGGGTTCTTGTTACCCAGTATAAACACTCAGATGAGGCACAAATTTGACGAGGTATGCTGACCTACCTAGTACACTGCTTCGATCCCCTTTGCTGAAGTCCTTGTCATCTCACTGCTAGAATTACTGATGGTAGACAGCCCTCAGTTCTCAATCCCTTCACAGAAGGCCTCAGCTGTAAGAACCACTGTGACCCAGAGGTGGCTCCCTTAATGGGCCTCTGGTGTTACCCATAACCCAGTGAAATATCAGTGCAGGAATAAATTTCCATTCAGCTTGGTCCAACTGGAAACAATTCTGAAAGCCATTCTAGTTATGGAGTTCCCTTTGGGAGTCTGCTAGGGCTATTGTTGGGCCTATATCACAGCTTGACTCCTTCTTCTGTCCACACCTGCTTCCTTCTCCTACTTTTACCAGATATTGATCCCAAGGTTGAATCCTAACAAGCATCTGCCTTCTATGTCCTATCTCAGAGTCAGATTCCCAGAAAGTCTATCCCACAGCACATGATCTAGGCCAATTCACTCACATTCATTGTGTGCTCTTTGTATGACTGGAAACCACCAAGTCCTGGAGATAAAATGGCCTCCGGGGATTGTGCTCCTTGTTTGCTTCGCCAGCCCAGCCAGTCATTTTTCACCTCTTTTCAGAGGCATAACTAGTCTAGCCTGTCTGCTTATACAAGCACATAAATGAAGCTAGAAAAATGATGTCTATCCATCAATTCCTGCCTACTCTTCAGCACCTTAGCTCAGGGCTTCTCTTTTCTCACAGAAGTAAGACAGATGATCATGGGTTGCCACACAACACTGGTTCTTTACTTTGACCTCCTGAGTCCTAGGAGGATTTATCAGCAAACAACAAGCTCATTTAGCTGTATGTCAGATGCAGACAGTCAGTCATTAGGTGAATATAAACAGCTAGGTGCTGTGTGTGTTTCTGTAAAGTTTGATATGTTTATAAACATGCCCCCTGGGCAAGGGTCAACCTCAATGATCCTTCCTTTGGGAATAGCAAATCCCTAGCCACTTATTTGTTATGACCACAAATGGCATTTTGATCTGAGTAATCATTAAAGTTTCTGTACTTTTAATGGCCCATAAAATCTTAACATGCCCCCTTACATGTCAGATTTGCTGAAACTATCACAGTTTCCAAAAAATAGGTAAAATAGCTGCCCTATATTAGTGTACAGTCTTGTGTGTGATAGGGACTAAAATAATAGAAGGGATGTAGCAAAGTACAAACGCTTAAGTATTTTTGGATTTCTGCGGGAACATACTATATCTAATGAAGTAAATCTTTTATTTTTATCCGACTGAGCAAATCCACAGCTTTTATAGTATGTGGCCAAATTTTTACAAGGGAATAAAAGTAATACTTGATAAATATTTATTTGCCTCTTTTTTTTACATACAGTGTCTCTTTGTGTAGTCCAAGCTGGCCTGAATCTCATAATCCTCCTGCCTGAGTCTTTTGAATAATGGAGTTGAAGGAATGTGCCACCAAATCCAGCTAGTTTTTGTTCCATTATGCCTCCTTGGAAATATTGCTTAGTTTTGGATTCAGGCCCTACATAGATACCCAAAGTGGGGCTACTATTGCTAAGTAGACATGGGTAGTGATGGATATTCTGTCCTTTATCATGAAAGAGGATATGCTTGATGCTGATGCCAAGCTATATGGATAATCACAGCTATAAAAGAAGATGCTTCTCTCTCAGGCCCATCCCAGCCACATGTTTTTGTTTTAATTTGTGGTGCTAGGTACTTGGCAATGACAGGTGACAGGAAACCTCAGATATCCTAAGACCATCTGAAGATTATTCTTTTAAACAGCTATGATCCATTGCTCCTGGGCTGTCTAACTACTACACTTCTGAAAATCCAATGGCTCAGGGTCTGAAATGTTATTGCTATGCCCCAGATATAGTCACCTCATTTCAGACCCCCTGTGAAGTTGTTACTTGGATCCCTGGAACAGTGAATCAAAAGGGACTTAATTAAAGCATTCTGAATAAAATATTGTATGGTTGTGAGCATCACTATAGGAGAAGCTACTGCATTTTAACATTTGCTTATTAGAGCTTCAGATTTAGTTCAGGAACACAATGAAAACACAGTAATGCTTATCATGATTGAAATAGATTGGGTTACATGACCAGCCCATAATCTCAAAGTGAAACAGGAAAGTTCTAGTTAAAATTTAGCTACCATAGTCAATTTTCAGAATAAAAATCTCTAGGTTGGTACTGGAATCTGTATCTTTAATAAGCTTCTCAAGTGGCTCTAATGCACACTACATATGTGCCCTAGAGGTTGATTATTTCAGTATAAGCATAGTTCCTACAATGCCACAACTGGTTAGAAGCTCCCTGTGTTTTGGAAAGAAATGACAACATTCAGTGATTATCACCACTGCAATGTGTGATTGCTTATAATGATGGTGTTGATGCCCCACCCAGATTCTGGTTACCAATCTGGAGTACCCATCCCCCAGCTGCTTACTCAAGCTTACCAGTGCAAGGACTAGCTCTATTTACTTTTTATTCAGCAGTCCTGACAGGTGGCTGCTAACAGCTCACAGCTGCACTTTTCTCTAGATCATTGGTCTCAATTGATGGGGGCTACCACACTCAAAGACGCCTAAGACATCATGTGTATCCCACAACAAAACCAATGACTGACTGGAATGTATAGGCTGAGCATCCCTAATTGAAAATCTGAAATCCTAAATGCTCTGAAATACAAATTTGGAATTTTGGTTTTGGAATATTTCAATTTTTGGATGAAAGATGTTCAACATTTAATATCTATATTCTAAAATCTGAGACTCTTCCAGTATCAAGCATTTCAAATAAGGGATACTCAATCTGCACAAGCAAAAGGAAGGCCAATTCTTCTGTTTCAAGGGAGAAAATTCTAGTGCCATCCTTGCTCTAGTGCTCCCTGTGGGATCAGAATGATGCTATAGTTTGGAGCTTAGCTTCTTCCCCTCCTTTCCTTCCCCATAAGTTTCTGCTGAGGACATTCAAAGAAATAATGAAAGGCTTGGTTAGAATGTGAAGAGAAGCACTTGAATTAAAAAATGAACTATAATTTATGGAGTAAAGTACTACATTAGAAGATTATTTGGACAGGGGGCTCGTTGTTACGAAAAAGCCAAGAATATTGGGTTGGGCTCTGCTGAACATTATTTCTTTGCAAATGAATGATGTAGAAATAAGGAGTTTGTTTGACCCAACACTGACTTTCTTCATCACTGTAGCAATTCTCTAACTAGCAATATGATGATGTAATGTTAAACAAAAAAGAAAAGAAAAGAAAAAGAAGCTAGACACCAGTGGTTCACACCTATAATCCTACCTACTCAGGAGGCTGAGATGTGAGATTGTGGTTCAAAGTCAGCCTAGGCAGGAAAGTATTGAGACTCTTATCTATAACCACAAAAAGCTGAAAGTGGAGCTCAAGTGGTAGAATATTAGCCTTGACAAAAATGCTCAAGTACAGAGCCCAGGCTCCCAGTTCAAGTCCCAGGACCAACACTAAAGACAAAAAAATAGAAAGAAAAAGGAAAAGGAACCCTAATCCATCTTTTACAGTATGTAAATTGGTGCAGTCATCATGGAAAACAGTTGTATACACAGAGAGAGAAAGACATAGACACAGACACAGACACAGACATACACAAACCATATAACCTAGCAACTCCTTTTATACCAAAGGAGATTAAATAAGCACCCTGTAGAGATATCTACACATCTATGTAGATGACAGCATTCTTTGAAATAGCCAAGATATGAAATCAACATGAGTGTCTACCAATAGATGAATGAGAAAGCAACTGTGGTGTATACATACTGTAGAATATTATTTAGCCTTAAAAAAACCTGGGAAATGATATAATTTGGGAAAACATGGATAAATCTGGAGGACATTGTGTTAAGTGAAATAAGCCAGACACAAACAGACAAATATGATGTGATTCCTCTTGTATATGAAATCTCAAAAGGAAAAAAAGGTGAGTATATATAGAGAGCAAAACAGGAGTTATCAAGAGAATGGATGAGAGAGAATGTAGAGATGGAGTCAAAGGGTACAAAAATGCAGTTAGATGAGTGAAGTCTAGTGTAAAGCATAAGAGCTCTACTTAATAGAGTATATAAGAGATTCACTAAAATTTTAGATTTTTGATTACCTTGCCACATTAACTTGTACACATTAACTTGTTCTATCATAATAACCATTTTGTATCTGTATATACGAGGCATACCATAAATATTAAGATTCACTGTCTCCATCTCTGTTTATAGATTACCTAAGTCAATATTGTTATTCAGCATTTAAGGAGCATTTTCCTAAAGAAAACATTATAAAAAATGACAATGTAAGGGCAGGCTCCGGTGGCTCACACGTGTAATCCTAGCTAATCAGGAGGCTGAGATCTGAGGACCATGGTTCCAAGCCAGCCTGGGCAGGAAAGTCCATGAAACTCTTATCTCCAATTAACCACCAGAAAACCAGAAGTGGCGCTGTGGTTCAAGGGGTAGAGTGTTAGCTTTGAGCTGAAGAGCTCAGAGACAGCGCCCAGGCTCAAAGTCCAAGCCCCATGACTGACAATAAAAAAATGACAATGTGAATCTATGACACAGAGAAGTATTTATAACAAAGTATGAAATAAGAGCTTCCAGTTCCAAGTGAAATGAAATAATTCTATACTGTATCTCCTACTCAATGCAGCTATTAAACCTGGAAAGAGACCAGTGCATGTAACTCATGCCTATAATCAAGCTACTAAAGAGGCTGAACCCCTCTGTACATCGTCTTGACAATAAAAAAAGAGGCTGAGACCTAGAGAATCATAGTTCAAAGCCAACTTGGAAAAGAAAAAGTCCACAAGACTCCATCAAGAACCTGGACTGAAAGTGTGGCTAATGTGTTAGTATGCTAGACTTGAACAAGCAAGTGGAGCAATCATGAGTCCCTGAATTCAAACCCCAGTACCAGAAAAAACCTGCACAAAATGCACAGAGTAGTTCTTGAGGACTCTGGAAAGTAAACAATATCAGGAAGATTGGAAAAATAGATATGCCAGATAATTTTCTTATTATCCTCACTAAGGCTAAAAGAAGCCACAAATCTAGAAGTAGGGGCAAAAGAACAGAGAATGCTTTAGGCAAACCCTTTAATGAAAGCTATTTCTTGATACTCAGAGAAAGTAAAAGGTAGAGGAATTTCTCTAACTTTTTCTTCTTTCATCTGTTTTCTGGAGTTCCAGGCAACTCTCTACTAGCAAGAACATCAGCAACCTCATTCCTGATCAGAACAATTGGATGAATACTGATTTTTTTTCTCTCTGCTCTCCAGATGTTTGGTCTTAGAGATGGGCACAGCATACTTAGCTATAGCCTCACCTTCTTGGTGAGGAGTCTAAAATGACTATCTCTTTAGCTGTATAGGCATTAATCAGATCCTAAGGGATATAATAAAAATTTAGAACTAAATTATGGGTTAGAATGCTGTTCATGTCCCAGGCAGTCCACCAGGAAGCACAGATTGGAGCCGAAGCTCCATAGGACTTTGGAGGCCTTGGAAACCGAACTGCCATTAGAACCACAACCCACAAAAATCTGGTTGGAATGTGCAGCCATAACCCAATCACATTGATTGTCTTTTAAAACAAAACTGTCTACATCCTTCACAGAATGTAGAGACCCATCTTTGAATTTCCCAAAATGTTTAGAATAAAATTCAAATTGTTCAATATATACTGGGCCAGAAAAATTTCAATTCATATGGGAAAAACAATTTAAAAAGTTAATGATAAGATGACATACATATCAGAATTATCAAAGATTTTATAGCAACTATTATGAAGATACTCCAAGAAATATGAGAAGCCATTCTTTAAAAATTTTTATCGTTAAACCAACAATTTAATGAGACATGTGAGCCTCCTTGAAAAAGAGCAGCAAGATAAACCCCAATCCAGTAGATGGAAAGAAATAATTAAAATTAAATCAGAATTAAATGAATTAGAATCCAAAAAAACATAGAATCAACAAAACAAAGAGTTGGTTCTTCTAAAAAATAAACAAAATTGACAGACTCTTAGTAAATCTTATCAGAAAAAGAAGAGAACACACCCAAATAAACTCAGAGATGAGAATGGAACCATCACCACAGAAACAACCAAGATTCAAAACATTATAAGGGAATACTTCTCAAAACTTTATGCTAATAACTTTGAGAACTTGACAGAAATGGACCTTTTCCTAGCAAATATTAACATTCCAAAACTAAACCAAGATGAGTTAAACCATCTTAACAGGCCCATATCAAGCATTGAAATAGAAACAGCAATAAGAGACCTCCCATCTAAGAAAAGCCCAGGATCAGATGGCTTTACAGTGGAATTCTACAAGGCCTTCAAAGTAGAGCTCACACCAATACTCCTCTAACTCTTCAATGAAATTGAAAGAGAAAGTTCACTACAAAACTCATTCTACGAAGCCATTATAACCCTCATCCCAAAACCAGGCAGGGACTCATAAAAGAAAGAGAACTATAGACCCATTTCTTTGATGAACATTGATGCAAAACTTCTCAACAAAATTCTGGCCAATCGACTTCAACAATTCATCTAAAAAATCATACACCAGCCAG
>NW_012267312.1:5650686-5671485 GCF_000151885.1 Dipodomys ordii
AGTATGGAGGTTCCTCAAAAGACTCCACATAGAGCTCCCTTATGACCCAGCAATCCCACTTTTGGGCATTTTCCCAAATGTTCACAAACAAGACCACACTAAAGCTATCCGCACAACTATGTTTATGCAGCATTATTTACCATAGCTAACATATGGAACCAATCCAGATGCCCCTCACTAGATGAATGGATCAAGAAAATGTGGTATATATACACAATGGAATTCTATGCCTCCATCAGAAAGAATGACATTGCCCCGTTTGTTAGGAAATGGAAAGATTTGGAAAAAATTACATTAAGTGAAGTAAGTTAGGCCCAAAGAAACATAGGTCCCATGCTTTCCCTTATTTGCAATAACTAGTATATGTGGGCTGGGAAGGCGGCTCAGTGGTAGAACGCTTGCCTTGCATGCCTGAGGCCCTGGGTTCGATTCCTCAGCACCACATAAGCAAAAAGAAAAAAGCAGGAAGTGGCGCTGTGGCTCAAGTGGTAGAGTGCTAGCCTTGAGCTGACGAGCTGAGGGACAGCGCCCAGGCCCAGAGTTCAGGCCCCATGACCAGACCCCCCCCCCAAATAACTAATATATGTCTGCGTCAAGTAGAAAAGGTCAGATAAGTTGATGTTAGGGAAATGAACCCTAAGATATCAAATGTTTTTTTCTTTCATGCGATTGTTTCTAAAACATTTATAAGATTATTTCTTTGTTGCTTTGTATGTCCCTCCCCCATGGTATAACCCCTGCTTTCACTGTATTTGATGTTGTTATAATTTGTGGAGGGGAAGGGAAAAAACAAATCGTTTAAGTAGGGATACAGGTGGACCCATTGCAACAATGAGATGTACAAGTCCTATGTCAAAAACGAACTTTACAACTTTGGTGTGGCGGGGAGTAGGGTTGGGTGGGGGGGGCAGGGGGAGAATGGGATGGGAAGGGGAAACAAAGGAGGAGTCTACAGTGCTTGATAAGAAATGTACTCATTATCTTGCCCAAGTAATTGTAACCCCTCTCTATAGTATTTTCACAATAAATTTTTTTTATTGTTATAAAGGTAATGTACAGAGGGGTTACAGTCAGATAAAGATTACAATTCTTTTGGGACAATGTCACCCCTTCTTTTGCTCAGGAAATCATTCTTGAAATATATGAAAAGACAGAAAGTTTTAGAGAAGAAATAAATGATACATAAAGGAATTAAATGGGCATATGGAACTGAGAAATAGCCAAATTTAAGAACTAACAGCATAGACTGAGAGAAAAATGAAGATAATAAAGAAAATACTGAAACTTGGTAAATCAGTACAATTGTTCTAGTTAAACAACAGAGAGTAAAAGTATTTTAACTAATAAACAGAAATAATAGTAGTAATAATAACAATAATAAACAGTATCTCAGAGTGCTGTAGGCCAATTCTAATACATCTAGCAGTTGTATCACTGTAATCACAAAAGGAGAAAAGTATTTGAGGAAATAATGGTTAACTTCTGAAATTTGGAAAAGGATGTAAACTTACCAGTTTAAGGTCAGAAAGCCTCAATGGGATAAGTGTGCTCAGATACATCAGAAACAAATAGCTAAGAACTAAAGAAAAAGAAAAAAATGGGAGCAACCAGAGAAAATAATATTAATTACAGAGGACCAATAATTTGGTTATCAACAAATATCTGAATGCATGGAAGCCAGAAGAAAATGGAACAATATTTCTTTAAAGTGCTGTGGAAAAGACCTGTCAACTTAAATAATCAATAATGAAGATAAAACCAAAACTAAAAACATTTTCAGAAGAAAAACGGTGAGAATTTATTATCAGCAGAACTTTTTTTTCTGAAATAATTACTAAAGGAAATTCTTCAGACAGAAGAGAAATGTTACCAGAAAGAAATGTGAACTATGGGGCTAGGAAGGTGGCTCAGTGGTAGAGTGCTTGCCTTGCATGCATCAAGCCCTACGTTCAATTCCACAGTACCACATAAGCAGAAAAAGCTGGAAGTAGTGCTGTGGCTCAAGTGGTAGAGTGCTAGCTTTGAGCTGAAGAGCTGAGGGACAGTGCCCAGGCCGAGTCAGGCCCACAACCGACAATAAATAAATAATAAAATTAAAAAATGTGAACTACCAGGAATGAAAGAATAACAATTCACATGGTAAATATCTGGGTAAATAGAATGTTCTGTCTTTTTCAGTTATTTAACATATCTTTGATGACTGAAAGCCAAACTAATAATACCTTCTGATGATGTTTTTAATATGTGCACATATGCTGAATAATAGGCAATCACTGACTAGCATGGGTATAGCACACAGCATATGACTAGAACATTGTAGAATACTTGAGGGAGTAGCTCTGCAGCCCTGTGAACACAGCCAAAGGGTTGAATGATGAAAATGAAAGCTACTGGAGAAAGAAGAGGAAGTGGAAGACTCTCAACACACACACACACACACACACACACACACACACACACAAACAAAAACAAACACTAGACTGACAATGGTCACAGTAAGAACAGCTAAAGTGTCTGAAGGTAGGACAAAGCAGCTACCCAGAAGGAGAACTGAAGTAAGCAGAATGTGTTCGGGCGAGAGGCATTGGTAGCTATCCTGTGGACAGAGCAGAGAATGTGGACTTGTACTAATAGAGAAACTGAAGCTGGGAATATGGGAAGGACCCAGGAAACTGAGTCTCATCACATTTCTTAGGTAGATTTAAAAACTATTGAGATTAAGCATCATATCTCTCAAGCTCATATACCCCCCCAAACCTTATTAGCTCTTTGTGTGTTTTGGGGTACTGTGGTTTGAACTCAGGTGCTCTACAATTTGAGCTTTACCTCAGCCCCTCATAAACTTAAGATACTTAATTTTCTCTTTAATGGAACATTTTCTATATAGTTTAATTTCATTTAATTATTTTATTTTCTCACTGTAAATAACACATGAAAAAGAAAAACACTCTACTTTTGATCAAAGACAATTATAGTTCAAAAATAAGTAGCAGTGTTTTTCTACTTGAATGTAAAATATTGATTTTCCATAAACTTAGAACAGTTTACTATGCATATTTTAATTCCTGGAACATGAAACATACCATACAAAGAGACAGTAAATGATAGGCAAATTTGAAATACATTGAAATGACCAAAAGGAAGAAGAAAAGGGAAACAACAAATGAAAAAAAAATAGAGGGGAAAGAATGAAAAAGCCAAATACCAGTGTCTCTTGCCTGCAATCATAGCTACGCTGAAGGCTGAGACTTGGGGAATTAGGCTTCAAAGCCAGCCCAAGCAGAATAGTTCATGAGACTCCATTGCAATTAATCAGCAAAAAGCTAGAATTTAGGCATGCTTCAAATGGTAGAGCACCAGTGGTGAGCAAGAAAGCCAATCAAGAGCACAAAAGCCCTGAGTTTAAGCTTCAGTACTGGCATATGCACATATTAATTACAAAACAGTAAGTCAAGACACAAAATGCTAATAATTCTATAAATGCGAGCCATAAAACTTGGAGATTGTCAGAATTCACTAAAAGAATCAACTATATTTGCATACAAGAGCCACGTTAAATGTAACATTATAAACATATTAAAAATTCAAAGGATAAGAAGAGATCAATTATGAAAATCTGCTAAAAGAAAAGCTGGATTGATTATATTAACAATAACATTTACAGTAGGGCAACAATGGCTATTCAGGAGTCTGAGATCTGAGGATGACAGTTCAAAGCTAGCCCAGGCAGGAAAGTCTGTGTGACTCTTATCTCCAAATAATCACCCCAAAAGCCAGAGCTGGCACTGTGGCTCAGATGGTAAAATGCTAGCCTCAAGAACAGTGCCCAGACCCTCAGTTTAAGCCTCAGGACTGGCATATACACAAAAAAATAATGACATTGACAAAGTGGCAAATTGCTAAATCTAAGATACTTCTTTAATAATGTCTTTAAAAATAATGTAATATAATAAGGTAAATTAAAACTAAATCTTTCATTGGTATTATTTTCTTACAGATGTTTTTGGCAGGTAGTACTAGCTGGATAGTTTTGTGAAAAGTTCACAAGCTTGAAAATAGAATATTCCAGACAGCTTTAATCTAATGACTTAAGGACACAAAGCATGGGTGAATATAGTCATAATAGTCAATATACACATGTGAAAATGAAACCAGGTAACTTGAGGGGATGAGTTAATTTGGGAAAGATGGGAGGGAATGATGGAAGGGGCTTTATCTATGAAGATGCATTGTATATATAAACTGACATGTTGAAAAAAAAGTGAGAGGGGGAAAAATAAATTTTTGAAAGAGATATAGGCATGATGGCATATCTTTCTCCTCATTTCTTTCTGTTCAGTGCAGAGAAGTTTTACAGGCAAATCTCTGTTTCCTGTAACAAGAATAAACCCTTTTATTGCATTTTGATTTTGTAAGGATAGTAATACCTACTTGAAATGTTGTGACTATTTAGATGAGATGCCCTCTTCATTTGTATGCCTTCAAAGAATTTTTACTTGCGGGGGGGGGATTGGGTGGGGGGACGGGGGGAGGCTGGGAAGGGTTGTGAAGGGTAAACGAAGGAGGAGGCTGCAATGCTTGGTAAGAAATGTACTCATTATCTTGCCCATGTAATTGTAACCCCTCTGTACAGTAGGTTCACAAAAAATAAAAAAAATAATAAAAAAAGAATTTTTACTGAAGAAATTGAGAGCAAGTATTGAGGTCTCAGATACGGGTATATAATGATCGTAGCCTTGAAGAGGAAGCTATGATTTGTCAGATAGAGAAAAAGAATAAGGGCTAGCACGAAGACAATCTTTGAAGACTCACACAGCCAAAAGTTGGATTAATGAATATACCATGCTTGATAAGTAGAAGAAATAATGATTTGGAATCTAGCCTCAAAACACAGTGAGAAAGTCTTACTAGGTCAGAGTGAGAGCTGATTTTAGGGAAGCTCATGACCATGTGGAGAAGTCAGCAAAATTTTCTTTGGTACTTTTTTTTGTTTTGGGTCCAGTCGTGGGCCTGAACTCTGAGCCTGGGCGCTGTCCCTCAGCTCTTCATCTCAAGGTTGGCGCTATACCACTTGAGCCACAGCACCACTTCTGGCTTTTTTTCTGCTTATGTAGTGCTGAGGAATCGAACCCAGAGCCTCATGCATGCAAGGCAAGCACTCTGCCACTGAGCCACCTTCCCAGCCCCTCTTGGGTACTTTTTTACCACTCACTTTTACTATTCTTTCTTCCCTCTCTTACCCAAGGATTCTACTGCACTACTTGTGCTGATTCCTTTGGCAAAAAAGTAAGCTGGAAAATATCTAATTCATACTAAAGTGTTTTTGACCTAATGGGCCATTAGCATTTTAGATGAGACTCTTGGCTTGCTTTGTGATTAATCAAGGGAGAAGACACTTCAGTGATTGAATTTCCAGCACTTCTACTGAGTAGGGAAGACAATTTTGATTAGTGAAGGTATTCAATCAAATTATAACATAAAGATAAGTTCCCATTCTCTCTATGGGTGAGAAGGACCAAAATTAATAGATGTGGGCATGCACCTTCTAGATATAATCATGCATTTGTGTCAACATTCTGAGTAAAAATCTGTTTCTTGCTGAAGAATTCAGGGCTGAACAATAGGATGTAGTACTATAGAGATTCCTGAGTGAAGCAATCCCAGATACAAAGAAATGGAGGGGCAAACAACTGAGAAAAGCCATGACTCTAAGGAACATTCAGTTCAAAAGGCCACAGAACACTATTCTTCAAGCATCTGAAGTTAGGAAGTGGTTAAGAGCAGCTGTTAAGTCCAAGGAGTAATTGAGACCTGTCCATCCATGCTATGCATAGCTCATGTTTCTACTAATGTGACTATAGCTGTGATTACCTGCTGGACTAACTTAAAAGGTTAGAGGCAGGGTGAGTTTAAGGGCTCTATCAATGGACTGCTGATGCTATCAGAGAAATTTTAAATAAACATGAAAAAGAATCAGTAACTATTAGAATACTGAAGCTATGATGCTATTAACCTCTAGAAATTATGACATATGCTACCTCCAAAGGAGGTAGTAAAATCGCTATTTAAAGACTCATTAGACACTCATTCATTTTTAAGACAGAATTTAAGAAAAATAATGAGATCTATCTTGTGGTAGTGTGGAGATATGAGCTAAATGACCCACGAGAGGTCTCTTCAAACCCAAGTGATTCTGGTTAAATGCTAAAAATCCATCTGCTAGAATGGAAATTAAATCTGATAAGCATTCTCATCGGAAAATCATTGCTTTATAGGAGCTATGCTCTATTTGCTCTTCTCCCAAATTAAAAACGAGCTCAAAGCTATCTTAAAAATACTTTTCTTGATATTAAAACACAAGAATAGGATTCATAGTCCAATATACCAAGAATGCCAAGTAGACATCAATATACTTCATCTTGATAAAGGTTTCCTAAATTTCCAGTTGAGAAATAGCTTAAAACTGCATTCAGAGGACTGTAGTTGGGTAGCAATGCCTGTCCTGTGTAGAAAAGGTGTTAAAGCATTCTCATCAGGTGTTTGTTGCTCCTGCTGCATAACAATCCAGGGAATATTGTTAATTAAGCACAATTACAAAGAAAAGTAATATATTAATGTTCTAAGGCACATATGCTCTGACAAGTAACAATGAATTTGGTGTATAGAACAAAGGACTCCTTCTAAGAATATAGAAATAAGAAGCTAGTAGTTGGTTGTTGAAGACAAAAAGAACCAATAGAGGAGTGAAAGACATGATCCGTTCACTAAGAATAGTTAACACTTTTTTTTGCCAATACTAGTGTAAGGTTGAAACCTGAAGTAGAATACTTTGGTATGATTTAAAAGATAGATGAAACAGAACTGGTGTTGCTATGCTCACATACCACATTGCTTTGATTAATGGGAGACGTAGTGTTCCTCTAATATTGATTGCAAAACCAATTTTATAAGCATAGAGCAGAACTTCAGCCACCATCTAGTTCCAAAGCCAGACTGTTAGCCATAAAACTACCTTGTCTACACCTTAGATAGAACTCTGAACTCTCAATGCTTAATAACATTTTTTTTGACAGCCTTGCCTATTCTAGCTATCTAATGGCTTCCAGGGTTAGGAGGGTTAAGTCTTGTTGGTCAAATCTTATTGGTTTTCCGATGAGGTCTTTTATTAACTCTAACTCAGAATGCCTCAAGCCTGGAGCTAACACATACAATCCTCCATCCTGTGAAGTTGTGGAGATTATTGTGGAGTTCTGATGCTGTGGTCGTGTGAAAGACCCTAGTGGGTGTACTTACTCTCCAGTTTCTTATTTGCTAAACTCGAGGCAAGGTGAAGGCTGTCGTATGAGGACATCCTGCATGATGTATTTTTGAAACTCAAATATTTATCTAATGAGTGAATGGAATTATTGGGACCACCTTAAATAATGGGAGGAAAAGTGCTTGTTGGCTTTGGAACAACATAGCAAACCAGATAAACAGATGCAGGCTGGCACAGATAAGATAAGTATTTTCCTATTCTACTGTCATCAAATATCTTCCTCCTAAAAGTAGGCAAAGGATAGCTTTGTACACGAGACATGTGTGTTTGTGGTTGCAAAAGAAAAAGACAACAATGTTAACCTCTTAATTAACAGGGAGCAGTTTATGCAAGAAGGATTAAATTTAGCAGCCTTTAATCTGGGAATTCTCTAGCCATGGGTAGAATAAGTGTGTTGTGCATGCTCTTGTGTATTTTGTACTGTGAATCTGGGCTGAGACACATGGAAATTTTTCTTTTGAACAATATACTGATACTGGTAGGCTGGGTGACAACTTCTAAAACTCAGGAAACTAACAACTTTGTCAGCACAAGACAATTGTACTGAAAGTTTAATGACTAGAGAACTTGAAATTGTTTCTGCACGAAAAATTGATGTTGATTTTAATATTTTCTGAATTGCTTACTTAGGATTTTAAAGTTCTGCTTTCATTTTCTTAAGGGAAGTTAGGTGGTCTTTGACCATACAAATAAATTAAGATGTAAGCCTGTAGGAAAAGGACTAAATTTAGGCTTTATTTGAAAAGTGCTGCAATTACATAGGTAGTATTGAGAAAGAGTGGTGTTCATAAGTTTTGTCTTTGGTGAATACAAATTTAGTTTTTCAATTACTCAAACATTGCTTCTATCTTTATGCTTCATCAGTTTCAGCCACTTGCAAGCATGGCCTGGTTACATATAAAATCACATCTACAACTCAGTCTCCATTTGGGTCTTGACATCATTTTAACTGAAATATCTCAGTATCTATTTGGTGAAGTTTCATGAAAGAAAACCATTCTCAGCTCCATTTATACTTTATTGGGCATTATTGTCTATTAAGAAAAGCTACTTCATTCTACCAGCTCAGCTCCATAAGAGGCAAGATATTTTGAACCAAATACTTTTTTATATAAGTTGTTAGGTTGCTCATTGCAAGTCTTAATTGGAAAATAGGCAGAAATATTTATTTCATTCTGTGCTCTCTGGCCCAGTGTACAACTAGTTCTCTCAGGAATTTACAAAACTAGAAATTTATAAAATATGTATTTTCATATTTAATTAGGGAAATATGAAATTATGTATCTGGGGCTTACAAATGAATTTTCATACATTTCAGAATAGCTGCATATTCTCCAGTTGTAGCAGGGCAGGCTGTAAGAGTTGAGAAATTAAAGCCGCATAGGAATAGCCCTCATCCAATGATGGATAGGAATTGATGGGTAAGTGCTCCCAAGCAGGTCAGATAAGATCATTCTGAGGTACATGTTCTACATCATGGTTCACTAAACTATTTCTTTAATGTACTAAGTAGTAAATATTTTAGGTTTTACAGACCTCCTGGTATCTGCTGCAGTTATTTAACTCTGTTGCTCTACAGCGAAAGTAGCCATAAATAATTTGAAAAATGCACATGACCATGTTCCAATACAACTTTATTTAAGAACACTGAATTTTTAATTTGACTTAATTTTTATATACTACAAATAGCTTTCTATTGATATTTCCAAACCATTTTGGGGAGTTTTGTTTGTTTTTTTTGCCAGTCCTGAGGCTTGAACTCAGGGCCTGGGCACTGTCCCTGAGCTTCTTTTACTCAAGCCTAGCACTCTACCACTTGAGCCACAGATTCTCTTCCAGCTCTTTCTGTATATGTGATACTGAGGAATAGAACCCAGGGCTTCATGCATGCTAGGCAAGCACTCTACCACTAAGCCACATTCCCAGCCTCCAAACCATTTTGAATGTTAAAGGCTCTCCCAATTGCTTTTATGTTAAATGTTTGGTCTCCAAGGTGGCACTATAGGAGGTGGAGGAACCTGTGAGAGATAAGGCTTTAGGTCATGGCATGTGTGCCTCCAAAGGGGATCATGGGTCCCTGGTTTGGCCTCTTTCTCTGTTTGCTGGTTGGATTTGGCCTATAAGTTGGAGTTTTCACTCTCTCTCCAAGTTTCACTGGTACCTTGCTTGAAAATTTACCCCTTACCTCTTTCTTTCTCTTCTCTTCCCAGTCTCTCTTTTACTTGCACTTGGATATTTGTCTTAAGATCTGTTCCCTGGGGAAATAAAACTATCCCTTTGGTTGTGCATTCATTGCTTGACGTAATAAAGGCTTCCAGAAACTGTCCTGAAGAGTAGCTTCAATAAAAGGTTCTTCCCAGTATATTCTCATACTCACAACATACTGAGTTAAAGGAATGACCTTTATTATTCCAGTCTTCTGACTCGTATCTGAGGTAAGATGGATAGTGTTAATACCTGACAGGAGACAAGGGCAGCCATTTCATTTTCTTGGATGCTTCACTCTTAAACATTCATGCTGAGCTTATCAGCAGTGAGGACATCAAAGTTGTTCACAGCAGCAGGTGTCTGTGACTCAGCGTCAACTGAGCCATGTTAACAGAGTATAGGACTCTAGGGGTTTGGGGCAGGTTGATAACCATTGCAGCAATTGCTGTAGCCATGGGGACTTGTGAAATGTGTTCCCTCCCCCAAAGCTCCCTGCAAATAACCAAAGGACAAAATTATTTCTAGATCAAGAACAGCAGGTGGGTAGATGGGGCATTCATTTTTGGGTCCCATCTTGCTCATTTTATGTAGTAATTGCGTTCTCTGCCAATTGAAAATGCTCTTCTCACCCTGGTCTCCGCTGTTCCAGATGGCTGTACCCTCTTCAACCTGCCAGGTGCTTGCCTATTGGCAGTGAGACTATGAACTTCCTAAGTGAGGTATTTGCCAAACTTCAGACACAGCTGAAACCACAAAGATTCTTCTATTGCTAACAGGCTTCTCTGCTGAAAAGAAGAGACATTACACAGGGATATACAAGAAATTATGAAACTATTTCAAGTTCTAACATGATAGGGACTTGTGTACTGTCAAAGAATTGATTAATCATAGTACATCCCTCTAGTCCTACTTAGTATGCAACATACAACAAAAGTATTATTGTCTACTTTGGAGACTAATATTGGGAGGACTGTGGTTTGAGACCAGTTCCAACAAAAAGTCAGCAAGACCTGAGCAACAAACAAAGCTAGGTAAGATGGTTTATAGCTGTAATACCAACTACATGAAAAACACGAGTAGGAGGATTATTATTTAGACCAGCTCCAACCAAAAAGTGGGAGAACTTGGCTGAAAAATAGCTAAAGCAAAAAAGGATTGGGAGCCTAGGTCTTGTGGTACAACATCTGCTTAGAAAGCCCCAGGCCCTGAATTCAAACCTTAGTACAGCTCTCTCTCTCTCTCTCTCTCTCTCTCTCTTTCTCTCTCTCTCTCTCTCTCTCTCACACACACACACACACACACACACAAAGAAAAACAAAAAAGATGACAATCTAAGTAGCTCTGGGAATGTTTATAAGTTCTAAAAAAATCCTTCAAATTTGTGTTCTTAATTGGGTTTCTATTAGTGATCCTGATCTATTGGAATACCTTAATTATTAAGGTAAATCTTAACTCTCTTTTTATCATTATTCTCTTTCAATATAAAATAGAAAGAAAAAATCTTTTTATTAGGATGAAAATTTTAAATTAATCTGGAGTCCAGCAAGGTAAGTGTCCCTTAGTTCTTTCTAAGTCTAACCCTGTTGAAGGCTTTTAAAATTCAAATACAGGGAGTTTCTTTATCACTGTATTTTTGGTTGGTACATAATTACCCCTTGAAATAAACAAGTTAGCAACTTTTCCAAAGAAGAAATTCTTATTTATTTGTTTTGTATAGGAATTGGTTCTGCAAACAATTCTTCTGATTACTTAGGGCTTCAAAATGTTGCATGATGTTCAAATGCTAAGGTACTGTGAGCCAGTGAATATCCATGGTCACAGGGTGTGGGAAGCGTAGCCATGGTAATAAAAACCCAGAGTGTCAGGGAGCTGCAATTTCTAGCTTAGATCTCACATTCCTGATTGAAAAACACCTTCCTTTTGATTTGACCCACAAAGACTTGTGTTGCTGGGATGAAGCAAGATGGACATAGTATAGAGCATGGGGAAGACTGGATTAGGCATTTGACACCCAGGTTATCATTCTACCTGTGACAATCTTGGTCTATATGCTGTAAACTGAAACAGAAGAAGGGAAGTTCTATTCCTTGCCATCAGTTAACTAGCAAGGTCTAGCATTCTTTTACCAGATTGTATAATCAGGGACAGTAAGGAGATTTCAGCAACTCATGGATCAATTCCCTGCCTGCTCAACACACATGCATACACCTCATCTACATTTCCTTCCAGACCCACTCCATCAAATACACTCCTATCTGCTTTCTGGTGCTGAAATGTTCCCAACTAAAGATTTACTCCACAAATGTGAGGTCCTACTTCTCAGTAACATATATTATTCTGGAATGTGGAATGCCTTTACCTCTCCGATTTTGAATTCAAATAACCTATATTGCTTGATATAATTAGCTGCTTGAAACTAGTCACAGAACTAAAAGGGGCATGCTCTATTAATTTTTTTTTACTTTATACAAGCAGTGAGAGCATTAGGTAAAGAAATAACCATTTTGTGTTCTATATAATAATCAGGTCGACAGAAATGAAATTTATCAGTATTTTATTCAACTCAAACTCTGATTGTGATGATTATATATAGCTTTCATTCTGTCCCTGTGTACTCTTTTCTAATTAAATGTAGAATAAAAGAAAAATAAATAAATAAAAATCAGATCAAATATCTTGTTTCAAATATAGAAATGAAATTTAACACAAAACTCTCCATGATCTTCTCCAATTGGCCAACAGAGATATTTCTATAAGGCATTTCTCCAAGTTCCCAGGCTTGTTTATATCACTTTGCTATCCTCATAACATCTGCTCTTAGAAGAGTAGTAATATATTTGAATGAGTACTTTTCTGTTTAGCCAGGAAAAGATACATAAAAACATGGAAACGTAAATTTTGTGTGATTGTGAAAAGGTGGAGAAAGTGAAGCATTCAGCCTACACTGAAAGACTAATTTTACCATTTTTATCAAAGTGTATCATGGGACATCATTTAAGGAACAGTACTTTTTTCCAGAAAGCTATCTTATAAGAGCACCTTAATGATTGCATGAATCAAGGTACAAAAATGTTCATTGTAACATCGAAAATGTGGCAAATGTTAAAACCAACCTAAACATTTTAAATAAATTAATTTAAAATAAATAGTAGTAAGTTAACTATTAAATAAATAAACTTAGTAAGTAAAATTATGGTTTGTCATACAATGAAATATTTCACAACCACTAAAAAGAAATAAAGTCATATATATATATATATATATATATATATATTCATGATTAAACAAACACTTGTCCCTTGGGAAAGAAATATTGGCAAAGGAATTTTTTAAATTTCAATTACATAATCTTTTGAACTTTGGGAATTTTCTTTTCTTGTCTCTGTCTCTTTATTTATTTATTTATTTTTTGCCAGCCAGAGGGCTTGAATTCAGGGTCTGGGTGCTGTTCCTGAGCTCTTTTTTTAAAAAATCAAGATTAGTGCTCTACCACTTTGCATTTTTTGGTGGTTAATTAGAAATAAGTGTTTCACAAACTTTCCTGCCTGGGTGACTTTTAACCGTGATTTTCAAATCTCAGCCTCCTGAGTAGCTAAGATTATAGGAGTGAGCCACCAGCACTTGGCTGAATTTTCTTTTTGAAAATGGCCATGTATTATTTTTTATAAGATAATAACAAGAAAATAAAGAGAACCAAAACAAGGGTACAAAGCAAAGCAGTGTCATTTTTGCCTCATCTTTTTTTTCTGAACACTGGCCCTGAATGTTTAGAAGAAGTTAGTATTATCATCCTTGATGTACTCTTAACAATAGGGTCTGCATAGGTTCTATAGATTTATCATCATGAAATAATATCTGCTTGTTTTAAATCGGTAAACAAAGTTCTTAGTACTTTGGGAATTACATAAGCACACAACCCCAACTTAACATGCAATGATTAGAAGACTTTAAGTTTACTTCTCTCAAGAGCTATTTTCCAGATGTCGGAAATGAGTCACCGTTCACCTTCCATTTCCTTAAAAAATGTCAACAAACTCTGATATTCTATCTTCTATTCACCCTTGCTATTTCAAACAGAAGTATCCTAACTAAATCTGTTCATCTACCTTCCAAGAGAGGTTCCCTATTGTCCGGTCATTTTAGCTGCCCTTGTGTGGGCATTATCCACCACGTGAATTTTGAAGGTTTCAGAATCATAATTGCAAATAAATTTCTCAGTGTGATTGTATAGGATTTTATGCAGTGCTCTGTTTTATTTCTGCTGCCTTTTTTTTGACAAGTCCCAGGGCTTGCCCAGCCTTTTAGAATTAGCTATCCGACTCCATTTAACCACTCTTTTCTCAGGATAAGACACCAAAATCCTCTAACTGCATATAGACAATGTTTAGATGTTTCCAAGTCATAGAATCCCAGAGGGTCATTAGATAGAGTCTTATCCAAATCCTCATTTTATTAACTGGCCAGACTGAGGCCTGGGGATGGTAAACAAGGACTCAAAGTTAAATATTACAACTTCTATGCCAACTCATTTCTGTCTGTGTGTAGCAGATATATAGTACAAATGTCAGATAAAATTACCATCCACTGTTCGAGCAGGGTCCTGAAGGAAGCCTCATGTGCTAAGATCAAAGAGTGCTATCTGGGGTCTTGAGGGAAAGATGATAGGTGGTTTTGGTGGCTGCTGGGGGTAACAACTGTTTTAGAACCCAAAAGAGCATCTCTTGACCAACCAGTATGAAAATTTGTCAGTATATTTGCAATGGTCATTCCAGTGTGTATCAGCAGTGTGAGCTCTGTATATATAGTGCTTTGGTTCAATTTAGACAAAAACTTACATAGACTTTTAAGAAATTTTTGTATGCTTTGATATGTGAAGACTTAGTCTGGCAAAATTATGTGTTTTCAACATTTTAAAGATTCAGGTATAAAAATGAATTCCAGGTACTCCAATAAACCTACGTCTAAGGGTCCTCCAGATCCTGTAGTACTAGGCTTTTAATATCAGTCATAAAAATGAAATATTTAAATTGCAAAATAGATGTAGCTACACAGCATCTGTGAGCTCTCTAAAAATGCATGACTGGCTGTTTACCTGTCTTCAAGGAAAAATGAGTCATAGTAATATTTCCCTTTGTACAACCGATTTTTAAATTGTGATTTATACAGTCTAAAAGCAGCTAAATAACTCTTGTCAGTAAGACTATCAAAAGATGACTCGATGGAGATCATTTTGGAAAAATTACCTAATCAACCCCCCCCACCAGCAGACAAGTAAGGAATACTCAACCTCAGGAGTGTGAGCATGTGGGTATATGAGGGATGGAGGGAGGGAGGGAGGGAGAAGAAGGTTCTTTGTTTTCTTATTTGGTTTTCCTCTCTTTTGCTATTGAGGTGGTACTTCATGAGACACAGAATACATGAAAGCCAAATAATAGGATTACAGAATGTTTCTTCCTCTTTTCTGCATAAAACCAAAACATCTTTTCCATGGCTTGAAATTCCAACATTCCATGAAACCTTTAGGAGTCCCCGGATAAAGAGAAATTATTCCTACAAAACCTTGTATTCTACATCCCTTTGTTTACATGGGAAATGGAGTTTCTGGTCTTATAAAATTTTATTTTCTTATTTATTTTAGCAGTTCTTTCAAAAATGCCAAAAGTTAGAAAGAAATGACCATCTCAATCTCAAAGAAAAATCTTTATTGATGGCTCACTTCTAGAATCCTACCCACTCACAATGCTGAGACTTGGAGACTTGAAATTCAAAGCCAGTACAGGCAGAAAGTCCTCAACATTCCATCTCCAATTAGCAAAAAGCCAGGCTGGAGGCAAGGCTAAAGTGCCAGCTATCAGCAAGCTAGCCCAGAGATAGTATAAAACCCTGGTGTTGACACAAAAAGAGAGAAAAGAGAATAGAATAGAATGAAATAGAATAGAGCTACATGAAGATCAGGCTGGACAAAATATTTTTTGAATGCTAAATGAATGCAAAAAATTCATTAAAATGTATAGAAATTTAAATATATGAATTTGAGGTTTCTGGTGCCAAATTCCATATTATATAAGGTTCAGTCAGAGAAGATAAACCACTGTGTACACATACACACACACACACACACACACACACACACACGGATTTGTCCTTTATCAATAGTAGAAGCTAAAAAAGTGATCTTTGTATGGTTGTTGTCTTTGCTTGTAATGCTTAAGGTTGAAGGCCTCAGGTCAGACAGTGATGGGAAGGGAAGATGGATATGATATGAAGCAAAGCAAGAGTGAGATGGAACTCACAAGCAGACACTGAAGTTAAGAAAAATTGTCTGAAAGCCCATATTGAGTAGAAGCTGCTGAAAGATGAGCTAAGGATGGTGTAATAGTTAAAGTCAGCTGCTGTCTCACTCCAACTAGGTGAGTTATCAGGTTAGTGACTGTGATTGCCAGTTACAATATGATAATTTTTTTTCTTCCTCACCTTCCAAATCTCATGTAAGACTGTCTCCTATAATCCATCCTAACCATATATATGAAAGGGATATCTTAAAAAATGTAGTTCATAAAGTTGACACTTTTATGGTTACCATGGTTAAATTACTTTATTCTAGAGAAAGAACACCAGCTGGGTACCAGTGGCTCACAACTACATCCTTGCTACTCAGGAGGCTGAGATCTGAGGACCGTGGTTCAAACACAGCCAGGGCAGGAAGTCTGTGAGACTTTTATCTCCACTAACCTACCAAAAAAGTCAGAAGTGGATCTGTGGCTCAAATGGTAGAGCCATAGATTTGAGCAAAAGAAGCTCAGAGACAGAGCCCAGTCCCTGAGTTCAAGCCTCAGGACTGGTGCACGCTAAAATAAGAAATGTTAACCTATTTCTGAGAATCAAGCCCTCAAAAGATAGAACTGAAAGTCTTTACTCAGTAAGACAGTGAAAAGCATGTGGGTGCTACAAGAAGTAAGAAAGCATGACTATCTTTGGTTAGTTGTCTTCCTTTCATTTGTTAAACTATGTATTGAACATTTATTTTTGGGTCAGGACTTGCTCTAAAATATATTCCAAAGATGGTCACAACAATATATCTCTTCCAGTATGTTCCAATAATTCCACTATAATACTGACACCTCTATACCAAGATATACAATCTATGTTCATGACCCTGAAATCTGGGGAGGACTGTAACTATGGCAGAAATGACACTGGATAATTTCTGAAGCTAGGTAAGCTGGACTATTAATTTTCACTGGGCTCCTTTTGCTTGAATATGAGAGTCATTGTCTTGAAACAAAAAAGACTTTTGTGTAAATAATGGTATTTTCTTTACTTTTTTATTCTGAGTTAACTGTAGATATGTATGTCATTGTGAAGAGGTCCCATATACTCTTTACCTCATTTCCCTCAAAAATAACATTTTTGCTTAACTATAGTACATTGTCACAACCAGAAAATTGACAATGATAAACAGTCATCAAGCTTATTCAAGTTTTACCAGCTTTTTTACACATGTGTATGTATGTGTGTGTGTCTATTTCCATGCAATTGTATTACAAGTGTAGTTTCATGTGACACTACTATGGTCTACATACAGAATAGTTGTCCCACAAGGAATCCTTTATGCATCATTTATAGCCACATCCTTCTCCCTCTTACTGGTTTTCTCCAGGGTTAAGTTTTTCAGCCCTTCTAGACTTAGAGCCTGAAGATACTTCTTACCTATACGTTAAATGGTGGGAGATTTTCTTTTGTTTAACACTACCTTTTGCTTCTTGATCATCCTTCATAAAATGGAAAAGAGAATGAGTTATTTGGGTTCAGTAGATCGTGGCTTGCTTCATGTTCTTAGAAATCACTCCTAATAGATAGAAAAAACCAGAATGTATGACTTTGTTCCCAAAAAAAGATTTTAGATATAATTTCTACAAAATATTTTAAGTAACTAAAGAGTTCAAGATAAAGATGGGGAAACTATTGAATCTGGCATAGCATTAAATATATAAAAGACATATGGTCTCTTGCAATTGACTTGCAAATTTGTCTGTGTATTTGTGGAGTTAAGGAGGAGATGTGGTGTTATCTAATTCACAACACTCAGGAAAATAATGAAGCAATTGCTCAGGGAAGCACAGCAGGATACTGAAATCAGGGTAGAAATTCTCTCATGACTACAGAAGCCACAGAGGTACTGTTAAGTCAGAGGCATTGGGAATAAGATAATAGGCAGTGGGGGTGGGGCTTTGTTAAACTGGAAAGCACATGAACAGTTAAGAGGAGCAGCTACTACAAAGCTTCAGCTCTTGTTACTATGGTGAAATGATAAATCCAATAATGTCAGCTTTTTTTAATATTTAAAGCATAGGTTTTTAAGGAGTTTAATTAAACTTTCTTGGAAATACTGGTATTGGGCTTCTGTTAGAAAAGAAAAGAAATGTCATCCAGCATAGTAACACTCACATTGTAAAATATTCAAACATGGTAGTGTTTCACTCTATAGTCATACAGAAACCAAATATCTGAACATCTCTCCCCTGTAAGTCTTGTCTACCACCTTCTCTTTGAAAAGCCCTCTAGGACTCTTGGGAAGAGTAATATACTGAGTCCTTAGCATCTTAATGTAAATTACATTTAGTGAAGATTAACTTCCTGAGAGACAAGCAAGATGGCAGATGATAAAGTAATTAACTTGAGAGGGATGGAAAGAAAAGCACTGCCAAAAGAGGACATGTCATTTAGGTCCCCTGTTCACAAGTAAAAGAAAATAAGCTTTGCTTAACTAAAAACAGAAAGCTGATATATCAGATTTAGGAGTCTGCAGGAAGCAAAGTTGTTTTAATAGGCATAGCCTACAGAATCCATAGTCACCAACTTAAGGTTGGAAGTAACTCTGAAGTGCTGCATCCTCTAATTGTTTCTTTGCATCAATTGCTTAATATCCAAACTCTTAGGAAAAAATCACAGTAGTAGTCAAGCTCAGGTCAATTTCTCCATCCTGGCTCTTAAAGTAAGCAAGGCAATGAAAGACTATATGTATTTGGCTTCCAGATGATAATAACACAGGAACCTAAAATTAGCTTCAACCAAGTCCACCCTAATGAGGAAGAAACACCCCTATAGGAGTTTAGGATACTCTTGGGAAGAGGTAGTGGATTATTGGGCAGTGGAAAACCAGGTCTACCAGGAGGAACATGGCAGAGTGGTAGGACTAGAAAATGTCTTTTTCTACTTATCAGCTCTTAAGTGACTTTGTATTTGGAGTCTGATGACCTTTGCAGTGAACATGTTATTACAGTCATCTCAACAATGCCTCAGAACAGCAGAGAGGGATGATCTATTTCTTCATTAGTGACCCATTCCATCTCTTGTATTTCCTAATAGCCTTAGTGCTTTCTGTATAGGTTAGCAAGAAGCCTACAGCAAATACTTAAGAATATTGTTTTGTGGTCTATTTTTTCATATGTGAAGTTAAAAGATCAGAATGGCTTCTTACACAAATCACAGGAAAACAATTGTGCTATATACACAAGACATATACAGTAGTTATCAGAAAACCGAAATATGGGGAATGTAAATTTTAGTTCATTTAAATGATGCTTGAATATTTTATTTCCATAGAAATTTTACCTCAGATAATACTTATCTATGATTATTTTCTAGAGAAGGAGGTCCAAATACAAACTAGAGTACTGTAATGTACCTAAAATCTTTTTTTTATTCCCAAGTTTTCCCTCTATGAATTTTTCCTCTATTTTCAGGAAACCACATCATACTGTCATGCTAAAACTGTTTTTTGTATTCAACATCAATTTTGTCATGTATTTTACATACCAGCTAATCTCTGTGTGTATAATCTGTACATTTTGACAATTGCTTTTTTTGTTTTGATTTTAAATAATATTATAGATCATTTGGGTGTGTATACATATGAACCAATTCCAAGTATATTTCTTCATAGACATCTTCCTTTATCCAAGAACAAAACCCTTAGTCTTTGTCATGATACTATACTTTACAGTTTTGTTGTTGTTGTTGTTGTGCCAGAACTGGGGCTTGAATTTAGGGCATCTTCTTCTTGCTAGGCATTTTTATTCAAAGCTGGAGATCTACCACTTGAGTCATATCTCCATTTCTAGCTTTTTTTGGGGGGGGGTCTGGTTGTGGGGCCTGAACTCTGGGCCTGGGCGCTGTCCCTCAGCTCTTCAGCTCAAGGCTAGATCTCTACCACTTGAGCCACAGCGCCACTTCTGGCTTTTTTTCATTTTGCTTATGTGGTGCTGAGGGTGCTGAGGAATCGAACCCAGGGCCTCAGGCATGCAAAGCAAGCGCTCTACCACTGAGCCATCTTCCCAGCCCCAATAATGGCAGTTCTGTATTAGAATGATCTGGGTTTTAATCTTTTTTTTTTTTTGGTCCGGTCGTGGGGCCTGAACTCTGGGCCTGGGCACTGTCCCTCAGCTCTTCAGCTCAAGGCTAACGCTCTACCACTTGAGCCACAGTGCCACTTCCGGCTGAGGAATTGAACCCAGGGCCTCTGGCATGCAAGGCAAGCGCTCTACCACTGAGCCACCTTCCCAGCCCCCATTTCTAGCTTTTTGCCGGCTAATTGAAGTTAAAAGTCTCCATGATTCAAACCTCTATTCTCAGATATCAGTTTCCTGAGTAGTTAGTATTTCAGGTATGAGCCATGGTGCCCACCTTAAAAAATTACTTTTATATTATAACACAAAATGTCCTCGACAGTGAAGTTTCAATTAAATGTTTGATACAATTAGTAATGGTGAAATATTTCCCCCTTTAATGTATTTATTTATCATATTATTATATGGAGGATTTTCCTGCATAGAGATCTTAAAGTTGGGTATAAACTAAAAATTGCTCAGCTTTTTTACCTATAAGAAAATAAAACCTCCTTAACATAAATAATTTATTTTTGTAGGTTGTGGGGCTTGAACTCTGGGCCTGGGCACTGTCCCTCAGCTCTTCAGCTCAAGGCTAGGACTCTACCACTTGAACCACAGTGTCACTTCCGTTTTTCTGGTGGTTACTTGGAGATAAGTATCTCACTGACTTTGCTGCCCAGGCTGGCTTTGAACTGCGATCCTCAGATCTCCGTCTCCTTACTAGCTAGAATTACAGGTGTGAACCACCAGCACTGTCAACATAAATAATTTTTTTTTTGTCCACCAGCACTGTCAACATAAATAATTTTTTTTTTTTGTCGGTCGTGGGGCTTGAACTGTGGGCCTGAGTGCTGTCCCTCAGCTCTTCAGCTCAAGGCGAGC
>NW_012267312.1:5671535-5722128 GCF_000151885.1 Dipodomys ordii
CTGTCCCTCAGCTCTTCAGCTCAAGGCGAGCGCTCTACCACTTGAGCTACAGCGCCACTTCCAGTTTTCTGGTGGTTTATTGGAGATAGGAGTCTCACTGTCTTACGTGCCTGGGCTGCTTTTGAACCGCGATCCTCAGATCTCAGCCTCCTGAGTAGCTAGGATTACAGGCGTGAGCCACCAGCGCCCGGCAACATAAATAATTTTTTAACTAAAGAACGTAGAATTTTTAAAACCCTAGGTACTAAGATAATTCCTTCATTGTCTTTTGTAAATTTAAATTTTATTGTAAAGGTAATGTACAGAGGGGTTATAGTTACATAAGTAAGGTAATGAGTACATTTCTTTTTGAAAGGTGTTACCCCCTCCTTCATTTTCTCCCACTTTCCTCTATCCTGACTTCTCTCCCCCCAAGTTGTAAAGTTCATTTCCAACATAGTGTCTAGTGAATATTACTGTTAAATTGATGTAACCCTTGTCCCACCATTTCTGTAATTTCCCTTCCCTTCCCCAAATTAGATTCATTTATATATTAGGCAAAGGGTACAGAAATAAAAAAACAGTAACAACAGGAAATAAACCATAAGGGAAAAAGTAAGAAAAAAGAAATAACTGCAAACAGTACAATAAAATGAATTCCTGTTTCTATTTCTTGGAGTTTATTTCAATAAGCATGGTTTTATATGGTCATATGCACATAGCTATTGAGCCATTTTTTTTCTGGTGCTGTGGCTCAAGTGGTACAGTGCTAACCTGGAACACAGAGGCTCAGAGACAGCACCCAGGCCCTGAGTTCAAACCCCAGGACTGGAAAAACAAAGGCTCTACATATTTTCCCTTTTTTTTGGTGGTAGGCTAGTGCTCTACCACTTGAGCCATAGCACCACTTCTGGCTTTGTTTTTGTCAGTTGTGGAGCTTGAACTCTGGGCTTGGGCATTGTCCCTGTGCTCTTCAGCTCAAGGCTTAGGGCTCTACCCCTTGAGCCACAGCACAACTTCAGGTTTTCTGATGGTTATTTGGAGATAAGTGTCTCACTGACTTTCCTGCCGGGGCTTTGAACGGTGATCCTCAGATCTCAACCTCCTGAGTAGCTGGATTACAGGCGTGAACCACTGATACCCAATGTATTTTCCCCTTTGACAGAGTTTCTAAAAAAAATTGGGTGAATTCCATGAATGGAATGAAAATAAAATTAAATCATTTCAATAGATATTTTTTTTAATTTGAAGCATACAGTATCACTGATATCGAATTGAGCACACATTCTTTGTAAAGTTCTGTTCAAACATAATACCATCACATTTTCACAAAAAAAAAACAAATGGCACTAATTTTGGACAATTATGATTTGCCTTAAATTAAAAGTTATATTATACTAGATGTGATGGTGCATGTCAATAATGTTTAAAATAGGAATGCTAAAGCAGTTGGAACATAAGTTAGAGGTCAGCCAAAGCTTAATAGCAAGACCATTTCTGAGAAAACAAAGTTTAAAAAATTATTCTCTAGCAAGTGATGGAGTACTTTCTTAAGACATGTTAAATTGTCTTCAGCCTTAGGCTTGTTAAATTGGCTAATGAGTTGCAAATTAGATTGTTTACCTATCTCTCACATATTTGTGTCTGTGTTTATATAGTCAGTGAATGATATTAATTTGGCTCCTAGGGTAGATGATAAATGTCTCTTAAAATGTTGTGCACATTATATGTCCATAATCAACTTTCTTGAGAAATGGCATTCATGAAATTCATTTCTTTTTTTTATAGCTCAATGTAACTGAAGGGGTCACTGCAAAATAAAAATATGATCATCGATAAAATTATTATAGATTAGTATTATATGATCAATGACAAAACACTATAGCAAGAGCATTCAAGCTAATCTCCATATTGAGGGATGGCAAATGATTGTAGTAGGTTAAATCTGGCCCATACTTGTTTTGTGAATAAAGTTTTATTGGAAAACAATTTTTCTTTCTTTCTTTCTTTGTTTTTGTCGGTCGTGGGGCTTGAACTCTGGGCCTGGGCACTGTCCCTCAGCTCTTAGGCTCAAGGCTAGCACTCTACCACTTGAGCCACAGCGACACTTCCGGCTTTTTTTCCTGCTTATGTGGTGCTGAGGAATCAAACCCAGGGCCTCAAGTATGCAAGGCAAAGCGCTCTACCACTGAGCCACAGTGCCACTTCCATCATTCTCTTACTTTCAACAACTAAAAGTGCCTATAGAGTTTGCTAAATATTTTTTTTTGAGTTTGCTAAATATTTTATGGTTGGCAAAATTACCCCAGCTGAGGTTCACTGACCCAATATATAATTTTGGACTTAGGGTACAATGTACTTATGTCTTTATGGCAATTTCATGCAACTTGAGGCTGGTGCTTAATACCTAGCGTAATTGCCAAACTCAAGTAATCATCAGTACAAAGCAGTATGGAATTCTTCCACTAGCTTTCAAGACTAGTAGGCTGTCTCTAATCATTAATGAATCACTCGTAATCAAACCATTAGGTGCCATTTACTCTGTTCTTGGAAAGGGTGTGTTAATTGTTCTGTGTCTGGAAAGGGCCAGGAAACTAGTTGTGGATTTTTTCTAATTGTTTTTGTGATTTACCTATTTGATAAACTGAGATCTTGGCTCACACAGTCTATGTATCTTACACACTATTGGTAGAGATTGTGGCAGAAGCCCAAGAATAGTCAAGTCCAACAAACTGTGTGAGCTGAATGGGTAAATAGGTAATGCATAATAAATCCCCAACAAGGGGCTGGGAAGGTGGCTCAGTGGTAGAGCACTTGCCTTGCATGCCTGAGGCCCTGGGTTCTATTCCTCAGCACCATATAAGCAAAAAGAAAAAAAAGCTGGAAGTGGTGCTGTGGCTCAAGTGGTAGAGCGCTTGCCTTGAGCTGAAGAGCTGAGGGACAGTGCCCAGGCCCCACGACCGAACTAAAATAAATAAATAAAATAAATCCCCAACAAATTTTCTATCTTTCTAAATCTTCAGATACCTTCACTGTGTCATGCCAAGAAACTTTTTTTTTTTTTTTAGCATTTCAACATCATTTATTCTGATCTCTTACTGACTGCAACTAAACAAAAAATTGGGATCTGTCCCAGTATCTTAAGGTAGCACAATGAAATAAGAATCTTCTGGTATGTGGTTTACCTAAACAATGAACTCAGCCCCATGAAGTATTTTGTTCTGCTATGCAATATGGTATTTCTACTCAGCAGCTACTACCTTCCGTGTTACAAATGCAGGGACTCAGAGTAGCTGAGCTGAGTAAACTGACTTCAGTCATACAATTATCAAGAGACTGATTTGAATTATAAATAAATTTTTAAAAAGTAGTTCAGTATCTACAAGGAGTAGAGGAATTGTCTCCATATTTTCATGTTGGTACTGGGGGTTTAAACTCAGGACCTCTCTCTTGCCAGATATTCTATCAGTTGAACCACACCTCCAATCCCTTTTGTATTTTACTCTTGAATTAATGCCCCAGGGCCAGCCTGGGCTGAAATTCCTTTACCTGGAGTGAAAGGCCATCTCCCATGTCTGCTTTATTAGTTTAGATGGAGGGGTTCAGTAGTTTTTTCCAGACTGGTCTGGTTCTGTGGTGCCTGCCTCCCATGATCAGTATCTCTGCATATAGTAGTTTCTGTTCAGTACCTTATGCCTTTATATTTGATGTAGTTTGGTTCAAGAATTTGAATCTTCTTATTACCATGGCTACATGAATATAAACCCCGAGGAAGGCAATACACAGTGATGATTTATATCTGGTACTGCCACACATAGATGTCTGTGTGACTTACATTTACACATTGACTTTCACAACAACTAGCTCATATCTCAACAGATGACAGAACCCACTAATAGGGACTGGGAAAAAATTTGTTTTCTATTATTAGCTCATTGCCTTATACAAAGGGGAGGAGAAATTTTATTCTTTTTGTGTCCAGTTTTGAGAGACTGAGCATTGTTTGCTTACTTTTGTTCCAGCAAGAAATTTTAAAAAAAGAAGCATTCACATTTTCTCATTTTTTTAACCTAGAAGTTAGCATATGCACTCTATAGGACCTGGTTTTTTAGAGTAGGTAGCATATCAGAACATAAAAATTTATCCTCAATCTTTTCATAGTTGTAAAGCATTTTCTTGTTCAAATTTCATAAATCAATCCCCAGCTGGTAGACATTGAGTGGCTCCTAAACTTATACTACTAAAAGATGAACAAATACACACATACATTCAAACACACATATACTCTCATATACATATGTGGCATATGCATGTACCACCTGTGCCTGTTCAGTATAAATTCCTGGTTCACACTAAATATATAATTTTTGTGAGTGTAGTTTTCCACTGGAAAAAAGTTCCTTGTTTCTTTAGTGTATAGGCCATAACTTTTAATATACTCAAGAGCAGGGACATGGCTTGAGTGATAAAGCACTTGTTTAGTAAGTATAAGGCCCTTACTGCAAACCCCAATAATGGTCTAAACAAATGAAAACAAAGAATCATGAAAACCAAACAATCAGAAAAATGCTAATTTTACTCCCTCATCTTGAATCATTCATTATTTTTTCTTTATTTAAGCAAATTTATTCTTTTAATTTGCAAACAGGCTAATATAGGTGCAAATAAGTTCTTATTTAAAAACAGGCCTTAAATTATTAATTTAGAAACATTTTCTTCTGGTGACTGTTATAGTCTCTATTTGCATGACATTATTTCTTTTTAACTATTCTTCTTTTTTCTTGTCTGTTATAGGGCTTGGACCCAGGGCCTGGCACTGGCCCTGAGCTCTTTTGCTCAAGGCTAGTGATCTACCACTTTGAGCCACAGCTCCACTTCCAGTTCTTTCTGAAGGGTTAATTGGAGATAAGAGTCCCACAGGGACTTTGCTGCCCAGGCTGGCTTCAAACAGAGATCCTCAAATATCAGCTTCCTGAGTAGCTAGGATTCCAGGTGTGAGCCGTCGGCTCCTAATTTAACTATTACTTCTTAAAAATTTGAAATATTTGACTTATCAGGACAGAGAAGTGGCTGGTCTACAAGCATAGACAGACTTGTGTTTACATATACTATAAAATCAGTCAATGTCTTTACTCAAAGAAGAAAGGTCTTTCATAGTATCTGACCTTCCTATCAGAAATATTGCCAGTTTATGTGAAGGGTAAACAAAGGAGGAGGCTGCAATGCTTGGTAAGAAATGTACGCATTATCCTGCCCATGTAATTGTAACCCCTCTGTACAGTATGTTCACAAATAAAATAAAAAAAAAGAAATATTGCCAGTTTGTAGGATATAAAATAAAACCCCTCATACATTTATAATTTATCATTTTTAAATCCCTAGCACCACTGAAAATCATAGAGCATAATTTTTCTTTGTGTACTTTGCCTAATAACTAAATTTTACCTAAACTATAAAACCACTCATTTAGTGAAAAGCTTTTTCACATAATTTTCTTTCTTTCTTTCTTTTTTTGGTTGGTTGTGGGGCCTGAACTCTGGGCCTGGGCGCTGTCCCTCAGCTCTTCAGCTCAAGGCTAGCGCTCTACCACTTGAGCCACAGTGCCACTTTCGGCTTTTTCTGCTTATGTGGTGCTGAGGAATCGAACCCAGGGCCTCATGCATGCAAGGCAAGCACTCTACCACTGAGCCACCTTCCCAGCCCCCAGATAATTTTCTTATAACGAAAAATTGATTTGTTTTTCTTTTCAAAGAAAGGAAACAAGCTTAGTAATATTATTAACACATTTTGATGTTAAATAATGGTATTATGTTGATAGAAAAATATATAATTTCTATTCTAGAACCTTACATGAGAACCCGAAATTTGAGTTCCTCCTTAGAAATAGTATTATAAGAATACAATAATTGTAACCAGTGGGCTGGGAAGGTGGCTCAGTGGTAGAGCGCTTGCTTTGCATGCATGAGGCCCTGAGTTCGATTCTTCAGCACCACATAAGCAAAAAAAGCCAGAAGTGGCACTGTGGCTCAAGTGGTAGAGCGCTAGCCTTGAGCTGAAGAGCTGAGGGACAGTGCCCAGGCCCAGAGTTCAGGCCCCACGACCGGACCCCCCCACCAAAAATAATAATTGTAACCAGTATAGCTCACATGTTTGTAGTACTTTGTAGTTTACAAAGCCTTTCATGTATATAACTCCAGCTGCCATTAGTTGTATATCCAGATATTTTGATAAACTGTAACTTAGAAAGTTTTCATCTCTTTTCATGTAAGATTAGGGAAATGAAATTGCCTTGTTTCATGTTAAAAGGCCAGAAAATGGTAATGTGTGGAGAAAGAAAGCAAAAGGATGGTTCCCAAAGACTGTGGGGAAGTGAAAATAGGTAGTTATTGTTTATGGATGGAGAGTTTCAGCTTAAGAAGATCAAGAGCATTCAGGAGGTGAATGGTACAAATGATTGCACAATAATGTAAATGAATTTAATTCCCTTAAACTGCTCTCTTGAAAATGGTTACAATAATAAATTGTGTTAGGTGTATTTTACCACACAAAAAAGAAATGTCAGTGAATGGTAGAGCCACAATTTGCTTTTATTTCTCCCAACGTTTTCTTTCTTTCTATTATTTTTAAGTAGTTATACAAAGGAGTTGTCATTCAACAAAGCAGTTTATGAATACAATGTGTCTTGATCACTGTCACCCCTTCCAACATTCTCACCCATCTTTCCCAAATCAACATTTTCTCTCTACTCAGCAGTTATTTTCCCCCAAATTATAGATAATGAGAGAGGAGCCCAGAGGGACTGAATTGACAACTAACAAGAGGCATAGTTGGGGTTAATGTAATGGAAGTGTTTTTAACACCAAGGAAACATCTAACCATGAAAGACTGAGTAACCTTGGGTTAATCACCTCACTTATCTGGGATCCACTTCATTCAGTTCTAGAATCAAAGGACTAGTAAAGATCAGGGTTTTTTGTTTTTGTTTTCTTTATCAGTTTGACCATGACTTATAAGAAATGTTCCATATTGACTTAGTAGACACACACACACACACACACACACACACACACACACACACACAGCACCATAATACTTCATGTCATTTATTCTTTTTTTTTTTTTGTCAGTCATGGGACCTGAACTCTTGTCCTCGGCACTGTCCCTCAGCTCTTCAGCACCCTACCACTTGAGCCACAGCACCACTTCTAGCTTTTTGTACTTATGTGGTGCTCCTCAGCACCACAGGGCCTCATGAGTGCAAGGCAAGCACTCTACCACTGAGCCACCTTCCCAGCCCAAGTCATTTATTCTTATTACATATAATGCCTTCTGATATTTTGTAATCTGTTTTAGTCTTGATTTCCTAAAATTCTGGAAGTCTTTTTTTTTGGGGGGGGTCCGGTCATGGGGCCTGAAGTCTGGGCTGGGCACTGTCCCTCAGCTCTTCAGCTCAAGGCTAGCGCTCTACCACTTGAGCCACAGCACCACTTCCGGCTTTTTTGTTTTTGCTTATGTGCTGCTGGGGAATTGAACCCAGGGCCTCAGGCATGCAAGGCAAGTGCTCTACCACTGAGCCACCTTCCCAGCCCCAAAATGCTGGAAGTCTTAAATCGATTTCATAATTGACTAATAGATTGTTACTTGCAGTTAAAAACATTCAACTTGATCATCTTTGAGGTCTCTCGTAGATCTATACTTCAAAAATTAGGAGGTGATGAACTATTGTTATAATATTAAGCTTCTACTTTGTCAGACAATAAGGCAGGTACTGTTGCTACCCCCATATTACAGATATGAGAACTTGTTAAGTGCCTGAGGCCAGGAAAGAACAAAGCAATGTGAATCCAAAACCTATTTGGGTACAAATCTTGATGAGAAGAGTTGCTAAGTAAACATTTCCAATCATAATATGATATATCCCAATTATTAGAAACTAATTGCTCACTGATAAGGCCCACTCTAACAAAAAAGAATTGACTTCATTCCACATTTAACTCATTGATAATGAACTCAGTGTTCTGCTGTGCTTCAACCATACTGGCCTAGATTTCACCTGACCTATGTCATAAAATATCTATATGTGCTAATGTTTAAATGGTATTCCATTGTAACTAGATAGAAGGAATTTTAATATATTCATTCAATGTATTTGAGGCAGGGTAAATCATGGTAAATGAGGCATGAGGAAGAGCAGGAAGGAATTTAGAGACAAAAATTGTATTAATGAATAGCCTGAAGAAAAGCACATACGCAATATTTTTTAAGGCTCACACCCTCTGACAAGCTGCAACATTTTTTCAAGGATATAAGAGTAGTGCTCTCTCTCTCTCTCTCTCTCTCTCTCTCTCTCTCTCTCTCTCTCTGACCTTGCCCTCTTGTGTGCTCTAGACACTAAGTAAGGATATTTTTTTTGAAGACATTTACCCTGAGAGGAAAAACAAAGCAAACACTTGGGAAAATGACTCCTCTGGCCCCAGAAAGAATTTACAAAAGAAAACACTTATCTCAAGGATGGATACTGTCCAGAAGGGAGTTTGTGACAGAACCCATCCTTTGTTTGAAAGGATGTCTAGAAATCACTGAACAAAGTTTAATGAGTAAACCAACCTTGAAATCTCTGGGACCAGTGATAAAATAATGTAACAATAGAAATGATGGAATGTGCCAAGTGTTAGATCAAAGGGAGCACTCATCCTGAAGTAAATTTCAGCCAAAACCCAACCTATTTCTCCACCATAAATACCTGCAGTATTAGAGCACTTATGGTATGTGTTATCTATCACATGTGCCTGCACCCCTGTCCGGGCCATGTCCTATCTTTCTTTTGCTTTATTAATAAACATTTTCCATAGTCTCTACCTCAAATGTCCTCAGACTCTCTCTCTCTCTCTCTCTCTTTTTGATTTGGTGACAACGTCACAAACTCCATACTCAAAGGCCAAACAGAGACCACCTCCCTTTTGGAAACTTCCTTCCTGGAACATCATCTATTCTGGCTTCAGTAACATATTGGCTTATTAGCTAACATACAGCAAAAGATAAAATCTCTAACAAATGAGTCTAACAAAAGTAAGTTAGTTCACATTATATAGAAAGTATTAGTATTGACATCAGTTTTTGAACTTTTTTTTCAATTTTTTTTATTGTGATTAAGTGGTTACATAATTTCCCAAATTTTACAGTATTGTGGGATAGTGATGCTTAGTTAAAGTCACAAACACATTCTAACTTTCATGGAGCAAATTGTCTATCACGGTCTATAACATTTATGAGTTCTTGAGCTTTGCAATACAGTTATTTCTTCCACATTGGGTGATATGTACATTTCTTTTGTTTTGCATAGCATCAGCTGTTCCCTCTTTCCCACTTGGTCCCTCCCTCCCATAGCTGCCATTGAGTTGCTTAGTTCATTTTGGTCAATGTCCAGTGCAGCTGATGGGTCCCGCTGTTATATGTTTTTCCCTGATTCCTCTAGTTCTGTGTAATCTTCCTTGTTCCCCTCCGGTGTGCACATATATACCATATATATGATAAGCAGCGTGGGGTTATTTAGTAGTGATTTGACCAGATGAGTGGAAGTCCTTTGTTTCTTAAGTCCTGTTAATTTTGTCGTATCACCTAACATTTTGGATTTAACATCCACTTATCAGGGAGACCATGTGCCATTTGTCTCTTTGCTCTTGGCTTGCCTCGCTCAACATGATTTTGTCTAGCTCCATCCATGTCCCTGCAAATGCCATTATTTTGTCCTTTCTAATGGCTGCATAATATTCCATTGTGTAGAGATACCACAATTTTTGGATCCATTCATCTGTGGTGGGACATCTGGGTTGTTTTCATATCCTGGCTATTGTGAACAGTGTTGCAATAAACATGGAGGTGCATGTGTCCTTGTATACTGTTTCCTGTGGTTCAGGATAGATGCCTAGAAGTGGTATGACTGGGTCATAAGGGAGGTCAGTATTTAGCTTTCTAAGAACCCTCCAGAATGCTTTCCAAAGTGGTTGTATAAGTGTACATTCCCACCAACAGTGTAATAAGGTTCCTCTTTCTCCACATCCCCTCCAGCATTTGTCGTTGGCTGACTTGAGGATGTGGGCCATTCTGACTGGGGTAAGGTGGTATCTCAAGGTTGTCTTTATTTGCATTTCCTTCACAACTAGGGATGGTGAACAATTCCTCATGTGTTTCTTTGCCATTTTTATCTCTTCTTCTGAGAAGTCTCTCTTTAGTTCCCTTTCCAATTTAGTAATTGGTTTGTTAGGTTTGGGAGGGATTAGTTTCTTGAGTTCCCTGTGTATACTGGATATTAACCCCTTGTCTGATATATTGCTGGTAAATATTTTTTCCTAGTTAGTTGGTTGTCTTTCTAGCTTGGTTATTATAGCTTTAGCTGTGCAGGAACTTTATTTTAAGGTAGTTCCATTTGTCAAGTCTCTCTCCAACTTGTTGTGACCCTGGGACTCTGTTCAGGAATTTCTTGCCTGTGTCTATAAATTCAAGTGTCTCTCCTACTCTGTCCTGCAGTCGTTTCAGAGATTCAGGTTTGATGTTAAGGTCTTTAATCCATTTTGAGTTGATGTTGGTGCATGGTGATAGGCTGAGGTCCACTTTAAGTTTTCTGCACGTGGCCTCCCAGTTTTCCCAGCACCAGTAGTTGAAGAAGCTGTGTTTCTTCCATTGTATGTCTTTGGCTCCTTTGTCGAATATCAGCTGGCTGTAGGCCTGTGGATTTATTTCTGGATCTTCTATTCTGTTCCATTGGTCTTCGGGTCTGTTTTTGTGCCAGTATCATGCTGTCTTTGTTATTATGGCTCTATAGTAGAGTTTGAAGTCTGGCATTGAGATCCCTCCCATGTTGTGTTTTTTTTGCCTAGAATTGTTTTGGCTATTCTAGGTCTTTTGTTTGAACATTTGATTTCAAAAATAAGGTCAATAAACATGATATAAGTGACTTAGAAAATGGCAAAAATGTGTGTGCAAAATGTAGGCACCAGGCAGGTGCTGATGGCTCATGCCTGTAGTCCTGGCTACTCAAGAGCCTGAGATATGAAGATCCTCCTTCCAAGAAAGTTGAAGAAAGAAAAATCTGTGAGACTGTTATCTCCAATTAATCACCCAACAGCCAGAAATGTAGCACTGGCTCAAGTGGTAGAGTGCTAGCCTACAGTTAAAAACAAAAGCTTAGGGACAATGCCCAGACCTTGATTTCAAGCCCCAGGACCCATACTAATTAAATAAAATATAAATAATAAATAAAACTTTCTCTAATTATGAAAATACATATTAAAAAGTTAGTAAAACTGTCTAGAATTCCAGTGTAAGGAAATAGTATTTCTGAATGTCTACTCAGAGAAACAAAAATGACTGTATAGTTTTGGTGCTGATGACTCAATGCTAATAACTTATCACAAAGGTATAAAAATGGGCTGGAAAAAAATTGATTAAGGAGGGCCTATCAGTTATTTCTCTGTAATAAATCACCCTAAATTTATTGAGGTATAGCAAATTTACCTGCAATAACTAAGTTTATTTAAGAAATAATTTTGAGGTCAGCAGCTTAGACTGAGCTTTTTTGGATAGTTCCTTGCTCTCAGCTGAGCTCCCTAGTGCATCTGTGGCAGACTACAGGTTGGCTTTCCTGATCTTGGCTGGGCTCCCTTACATATTGGAGTGTCATCTGGGACTGGGACGAGTGGGCTGGCTAGACTGTGATGCACATAGTGTCTCACAAACAAGTCTGGGAATCATCTCATAGTAGTTCCTGGGTTCCAAGACAGTGAGAAGAAGCCCAGGAGTTCTTTACAGCTAAGTTTGGCACTACCACAATGGCATTTTCATTGTATGCTTTTATTCTATGTAAAGATCAACGCCAACCCAGATTCAAAGAGAGAAATAGATTTCTTTAAAAAAAAATAGAAAGGCTGTAATGAAAGGGGATGGAAAGGAGAGAATGAATTTGGGCTAGAATTGCAAACAATTGACCACTGTGTGTTACCTAGAAAACACAAAGCTGTACCTCCTGAGCTGGAGCCCACAGACTACATTTGGTACAGACTTGCAAGCAGTGTTATTACTGCCCATGTTAGAGGTGCTGCTATCATTGATTAGTCCATAACCTTATTAATAATGCTGCAAAAACTGCCACAAATGTAATTAAGAACCAAGAGTTGTCTGCAGTCTTGTTCCTTCTGCTGGAGAGACCCCACAGTCAGAAAAAAAAAGACTTTTCCCTCCCCACACCACATTGTGGTCTCTCCACCAGTGTTTCCTGTTGGCAAAACTAACAAGAAGTCAATTGGAAATAGAATCATAAAAATATATTCTATAGGTTTCTAGATTACTGTGATACAGAAAAGAACATAGATGGTAGTAGCTGAGAGCTAAGTGAAGTTTTACTACAAAACAATAGTCAAAAATACTCTCTAATGCTGAATATTTACATTGTTTCTTTTAAGACACAAATGAAGAAAGCAAATCCATTCATAGGACAATTTCCAAACCCAGTGAACATTAGCTCGTTTATAAGGACAACATAAGAATGGACATGTCCTTCTTGAAGTCAGCAAGAAAAAGATAATAGAAAAAAATGCTTAGCAGCTCTAAATATCTCTGCCCTCTCCCTCCATGAGTAGACTTGTGTCCAGCAAGAGTTCCATCCAGTGTGGAGCTATAATCATATAATTTACCTCAGAATTATGTTCTCCACATTAGGGCTGGGAATGTGGCATAGTGGTAGAGTGCTGGCCTAGCATGCACAAAGCCCTGGGTCCGATTCCTTAGCACCACAAAAACAGAAAAAGCTGGAAGTGGCACTGTAGCTCAAGTGGCAGCGTACTAGCCTTGAGCAAAAAAAGGCTCAGGGATGGTGCTGAGGCCCTGAGTTCAAGCCCTAGGATTGGCAAAAAAATTACGTTCTCCACATTACATTTCAATGTGGTTGAGATCTGTAGGAATTCTTCCTCTTTTTCTTCTTTGTGCTGGTACTGGGACTTGAACTCATTTTTACAATGGATCAACCTGTATCCTTATTTCAGCATTTTGTTATTTCCCTTCCCCTCCCCAAATTAGAAAAATCTATACACAAGAGTTAGGGTACCAGAATCAAATACAGTGAAACCAGGGGTTATACAATGGGGGAAGAACATACAAAAAAATCACATAGTACATTAGAAGTACATTAAAAACAATAGGAACAAAGATAAAACCTTTTGTGTCCCTATCTTGGGGTTCATTTCGCTTAGCAACATCTTATACGGTCATATGTACATAGTCTTTGAACTTTTCTGCTTGTCCTAGACAAATACTAGTTATTGCAAATAAGGGAAACCATGGGAACTATGTTTCTTTGAGTCTGGCTTACTTCACTTAATATAATTTTTTCCAAGTCTTTCCATTTCCAAACAAATAGGGCTGTGTCATTCTTTCTGATGGAGGCATAGAATTCCATTATACATGTGTGTGTGTGTTTGTGTGTGTGTGTGTGTGTATCACATTTTCTTGATCCATTCATCTATTGAGTGGCATCTGGCTTCGGTTCCATGTCTTATCTATGGTGAATAATGCTGCAATAAACATAGTTGTGCTGGTAGCTTTTGTATGGTCTTGTTTGCGATTATTTGGATAAATGCCCCAAAGTGGGATTGCTGGGTCATAGAGGAGTTCTATGTGGAGTCTTTTGAGGAACCTCCATACTGCTTTCCAGAGTGGTTGAACAAGTTTACACTCCCACCAACAATGCAGTAAAGTTCCCTTTTGGCCACATCCCCACAGCATCTGTTGTTATCAGATTTCTTGATTATAGCCATTCTAACTGGAGTGAGGTGGAATCTCAGTGTTGTTTTGATTTGCATTTCTTTTATGGCTAGAGAAGTTGAGAATTTCTTCATGTGTCTATTGGCCATTCTTACTTCCTCTTCAGAGAAGATTCTCTAAGTTTTTAGCCCACTTATTAGTCAGGTGGTTGTTTCTTTGAGGATTTGTTGTTGGGGGATTTAATTTTTTGAGTTCTTGTATATTTTAGATATGAAACCCTTGTCTGTTATATGGCTAGTGAAGATCTTCTCCCAATCTGTAGGCTTTCTATTGATCTTGCTAGCTATGTCCTTTGCCATGCCGAAGCTCTGCAGCTTCATGCAATCCTATTTGTCCAGTCTTTCTTTGATTTGTTGTGTTTCTGGGTCTCTATTGAGAACCTTTCGGCCTGTGACAAGGAGCTCCAGAGTTTCTCCTAATCCTTCCTGTAATGTTTTCAGGGTGTCTGCTTTAACTTCGAGGTCTTTGATCCATTTGGAGTTGATTCTGGTGTAGGGTGATTTATAAGAAATGAGCTTTAGTTTTCTACAGGTGTTTAACCACTTTTGCCAGCCCCATTTACTGAAGAGGCTGTCTTTCTTCTATTCTATTTTTAGCTCCCTGATTGAAGATTAGGTGGCTAAAGGTCTGTGGGTTCATTTATGGGTCTTCGGTTCTATTCCATTGGTCCTCAGGTCTGTTCTTGTGCCAATACCAAGCTATTTTGATTACTATGGCTTTGTAGTAGAGTTTGAAGTTTGGTATTGATATTCCTCTAGCACTGTTCTTTCTGCTAAGGATTGTTTTTGCATTCGGGGTCTTTTATTGTTCCGTGTGAATTTTGGGGTTGCTTCTTCTATTTCATTGAAGAATGAGGTGGGAATATTGATAGGTATCACATTGAATTTGTAGATAGCCTTTGGCAGTATTGCCATTTTCACAATGTTAATCCTCCCAATCCAGGAGCATGAGAGGTTTTCCCACTTGCTTAGTTCTGCCTTAATTTCCTTTTTCAGGTTTTTAAAGTTTTCATCATAGAAGTCCTTCACTTCTTTTTATGGGGGGGGGTCTGATCATGGGGCTTGAACTCTGGGCCTGGGCGCTGTCCCTCAGCTCTTCAGCTCAAGGCTAGCACTCTACCACTTGAGCCACAGTGCCACTTCCGGCTTTTTTCTTTTTGCTTATGTGGTGCTGAGGAATTGAACCCAGGGCCTCAGGCTTGCAAGGCAAGCGCTCTACCACTGAGCCACCTTCCCAGCCCCAGTCCTTCACTTCTTTAGTTAACTCCTAGGTATTTTATTTTTTGTGGGGATATTACAAAAGGAGTTGCTTTCCTGATTTCAGCCATGCTCTTCTCATTGTTGGCATACAGAAAAGCCATTGATTTTTGAGGGTTAATTTTATACCCTGCTACTTTGCCAAACTTTCAGATCAGCTTGAGTAACTCAGGAGTGGAGTCTATGGGATTCTTTAAATACAAGATCATGTCATCTGCAAAGAGGGAGAGTTTTACTTTATCTTTCCCTATTTGGATCCCCTTTATGTTTGCATCTTGTCTTATTGCTCTAGCTCGGCATTCGAATACTAAATTGAAGAGAAGTGGAGCGTGTGGACATCCTTGTCTCATTCCTGAATTTAGAGGAAATGGCTTTAGTTTTTCACCATTAAGTATAATGCTGGCTTTAGGTTTGTCATACACAGCCTTTATTATAGTGAGGAATGTTCCATGGATTCCTAGTTTTTCCAGAGCTTTCATCATAAAAAGGTGTTGGATCTTGTCGAATACTTTCTCTGCACCTATTGTGATAATCATGTGGTTCTTATCCTTGCTCTTATTGATGTGATGAATTATATTGATTTGTATATATTGAACCAGCTTTGCATCCTTGAAATGAATCCTGTTTGATCATGGTGTATGATTTTTTTGATGAGTTGTTGAAGTCAATTGGCCAAAATTTTGTTGAGAATTTTTGCATAGATGTTCATCAAAGAAATGAGTCTCTAGTTCTCTTTATTTGATGAGTCCCTGCCTGGTTTTGGGATGAGGGTTATGATGGCTTCATAGAAAGAGTTTGGTAGTGAACTTTCACCTTCAATTTAATTGAAGAGTTGGAGGAGTATTGGTGTGAGTTCTGCATTGAAGGCCTTGTAGAATTTAGTTGTAAATCCATCTGGTCCTGGGTTTTTCTTGGGTGGGATGTCTCTTATTGCTATTTCTATTTTGATGCTTGGTATGGGTCTGTTATGTTGGTTTAAAGCATCTTGGTTTAGTTTGGGCTTATCATTATTTGCTAGAAATTAGTCCATTTCTTCCAGATTCTCAAACTTATTAGCATAAAAGTTTGAGAAGTATTCTCTTATAATGTTCTGAATCTTGGTTGTTTCTGTGGTGATGTTTCAATTCTTATCTCTCAGTTGGTTTATTTGTTCTCTTCTCTTTCTGGTAAGATTTGCTAAGTGTCTGTCAATTTTATTATTTTTTTTCTCCAAGAACCAACTCTTTGTTTTGTTGATTCTTTCTATGGTTTTTTTGGACTCTAATTCATTTAATTTGGATTTTTTTTGTCAGTTGTGGGGCTTGAAACTCTGGGCTTGGGTGCTTTCCATGTACTCTTCAGCTCAAGGCTACTTTACCACTTGCACTACAGCACCACTTCCGGTTTGCTAGTGGTTTATTGGAGATAAGAGTTTCAGGGACTTTCCTGCTCAGGTTGGCTTTGAACTGTGATCCTCACATCTCAGCCTCCTGAGTAGCTAGGATTACAGGCATGAGTCAAACGCATGGATCGGATTTAATTTTAATTATTTGTTTCCATTTACTGGATTGGGGTTTGGCTTGTTGCTCTTTTTCAAGGATCTTCAGGTGCTTCGTAAAATTGTGAGTTTCAGATCTCTCCAATTTGTTAATGTAGGAACTCAGAGCTATAAATTTGCCTCTGCGTACTGCCTTTGCTGTGTCCCAGAGGAGCTGGTAATTTGTGTTCATTTTTGTTAAATATCATAAACATTCTAATCTTTTGCAAGAACCACTTTGGTTCAACAGTGTGTTGTTCAGCCTCCAAGTGTTACAGGATTTTTCTTTGTTGGCCTTTGATGTTGAATTCTAATTTTATTCCCTTGTGGTCTGAGAGAATACAGGGCATACTTTCAATGTTTCTGAATTTGGACAAATTTTTTGTGACCTAAAATATGATCTATTTTGGAGAATGTTCCGTGTGCTGCTGAGAAGAACATGTATTCTGATGTTGCTGGCTGAAATGTTCGGTAGATGTCTGTTAAGTCTAGTTGGTCTATGCAGTTGTTTAGATATGCAGTTTCTCTGTTGAGTTTTTGCTGGGTTGATCTATTCAGTGGGGATAGTGGTGTTTTAAGGTCCCCAACAATTAATGTCTTTGGATCTATGTGAGACTTTGGGGAAAGTAGTGTTTCTTGGATAAATTTGGGTGCTCTGTTATTTGGTGAATAGATATTTAAAATTGTAATAACCTCCTGAAGGAGAGATCACTTAACTAGTATGTAATGACCTTCTTTATCCCTTCTTGCTAATTTTAATTTGAAGTATATTTTATCTGATATTAAGATTGCAACTCCCTCCTGTTTATGAGGGGCGTTTGCTTGGCAGATTTTATTCTAGCCTTTCACTTTCAGAATGTTTGTTTTTGTGGGCAAGGTGTGTCTCTCGAAGGCAGCAGATAGAAGGATCTTGCTTTTTGATCCAACTAGATAGTCTATGTAGCTTAATTGGAGAGTTAAGTCTATTAATATCTAGAGTTAGGACTGAGAGGTGTTTGGTAGTTCCTGCCATGTTATCCATCTTCTGTGGGAGGGGGGACTGTGTCAACTGGGTTCTTCCTACGATTCTTGGATTCTCTATTTGGGGTCTGTTCTTGGCCTTTATTGTGCTCTTGTTGGTTTTCTATGTGTAGGACATCTTTAAGTATCTTTTGTAAGGTTGGTTTTGTGGAGATATATTGTTTCAATTTTTCTTTGCTGTGGAAGGTTTTTATTTTTCCTTCCATTATGAAGGAGAGTTTAGCTGGGCACAGTTTCTTGGTTGATAGTTGTTTGTCTTTAGGGTGTGGAATACATCATTCCAGGCTTTTCTGGCTTTCATTGTCTCTGCTGAGAAATCTGAAGTTATTCTGATTGATTTTCCTTCATAGGTGATTGATCTTTTCTCCATGACAGCTTTAAGGAACTTTTCCTTGCTCTCACTTGATCCTGTGCAGATTACAATGTGATGGTGGGATGTCCTGTGCTGGTCTGGTCTATTTGGGCTTCTAAAAGCTTCTTGTATCTCAATGGGCCCCTGCTAATTTCTTAAGTATGTCATATTGAAGTTAGGAGGTCAGGCCTGGCTCGTGCCATATTGGCCACATGGTGGATGTTAGGGTCTGGCATCTTGTCTTCATGCTGGGGGAAGGAAACCCCCTGCCCATCACCTGCCTCTCAGGTGATGGGTGTGCCTGGATCCCTGGAGGCAGGGGTGGGCACTTGACTGATAGGTTACTGAATCTGTCAGTCCAGTGCATGGGATTGGGAATTTCCTGTGGATCTGCCCCCTATTTAGAACTTGGCCAGCCTAGCCACCATGATGCCATCCCAAGTGTGTCTCCATGATTGTCTCCTGTGTCTTGTCTCCTGGCTAGTCTCTACTCACCATGGTCCCAACTCAGCTCTCCATTGGAGCTGAACTAGATTGTTGGTATTGTTTTTGTTTTTCTTTCTTCTTTAGCCTGTTTCCTAGCTGTGTTATGTTTATTTGGAGGCTGCAGGCCTTTGTAATAATGGGCTGTCTGCAGCCAGCTAACTGTATATTAAAGATTCCAATATTCTATATTTCAAAATGTGGCTTCTGTAGTGATTCACCTTACAACATACTTAGCTACAAAACTTTTTGTGTTCCCAATATCATTATGACTTTTTTCTAATATACTTAAAAAAAAGAGTTCTTAATCTGCAAGGAGGAAAGGTGAGAGAGTACATCATTTGTTCTCTGTCTCTGTCTATCAAGCTGTCATCTGTGCAGCCCCAACCCTCTAGTGTTTGTCGTGGCCCCCTGAACCAAGTTTGCTAAGCTCAATTCCCTCCTCCCCCCTTTTTTTTGATTGAGCACTTTTTCCAACCTACCCTCGATAGCTCTAGTCTCCTACAAATATTTCTGAATTCCAGGGAAAGTCGTTTTGGTAGCAACTTGGGAATGAAACTAGAGTTTTAGACCCAAAGCCCAAACCTCAGCAGTTCCACATGTCATGTCTGGCCACTTGCCCCTATGCCAAATAAAGAGACATGATGAAGAACAGAGAAAGGCAGCTATTGGAAGAAAACACTTCAGTACTTCTTTAGTTGTCCACAGAAGCATAGACAATGGCTTAAGTTTTAAATCTACAGACAACCGAGGACAAGGAAGGAGAAAGGTATGCATAGTTTAAGCCATCCCAGCCACAGGTGTGGCCTGGTTGACCATTAGCTCAGTCTTTGTCTCTGAAGGGGTTCTAAAGAAGCTGTTATCACTTCGCCACTTGTGAAGAACAGGAATAAGTCAGTCGCTGCTGCTGCCTGGTATGTGGTCTGTCCAGAGCTTTTGACTATTCTCTTCCTTTGGAGAAGTTTCACCTTTTGCCACATGATAAGAAGAAAGCACAGCCTGCTTAAGAGCCAATTTGCCTTTTGTCACAAGATGCTTGTAGGTGATATATCACGCCCTTCATGGAGCCCAAGATGATTGTAAAGTGTCTGTAGGAGGAAATGGCTCAGATCAAAGAACACAGATGCAAAATAGGGAGTCTGGGATACTTAGCCTTTATCCTGCTTTTAGTTAATCTATGGGCCCAGCAAAAGCAGCCTGGGGGTTGCCTCTTACATAAAAACCATGTCAAATAAAGATACAGGTTGAAGGTCAGAGAAAGGCAATTTGATATGTGGTAGCCATGAAAAGATAATATTTTAGTCCATCTGCAGCCATTTTCAGGGCAGAGGTATGTTGTATAGAAAAAGAACTGGGGTAGTGAGGGAGACGTCAGCATAATTGTTAGCTGATTTGGACTTTGCCAGAAAACCGCGCAGGCATCCAAGTACAGAGAACAAAGAAAGGTTTATTGCTGGGAAAGGGGCCAGCAAGACTCCTTCTCACAAGGGAGAAGTGAGAAGAAGCACCGGCTACTGTCTGAGGTGACCTATATAACCTAGAAGGTTTTGGAGGGGCTAGAAGGGGCTAGGAGGCAGAGACCCTGGTGTGGATGTGAGGGCCAGGGGCTTTATCATGGTGGACTAGGATTTATGGCTGCTTGCAAACAGTAGATAAGGAGCCCTGCAGCTACCCAGACCTGTAGGTCACTCTGAGGGGCTCTTGTTGTTTTACATGGTGGTACCTGCTCCAGAGGAGTGCCATCCCAAGGTAAAGGGGTTTGGAGGCTGATTATTCACTGCCTTTACTAAATGAGCCTAGTGTTGCCTAGGAAGGGAGCATGCTAAGCTGTGGAGAAGGGAAGGAGTGTACTAAGCTATAGGAAGGGAGCTCATTGGGCTAACAATGTTCTTCATGCTTCCTAGTGACTGCATGCTAAGAGGACTGTTTGGAAATATGTCCAAACATGGTTGCATGTTTTCAAAGCTCGCCTCCACATTTATTCAGATTAGAAGTCAGCCCTATTTTCCTTATCACCCACACGTGCTCTGCCTGAAGGGCTGCCTCATCCATGTTAGAACAGTTTCTTTTACCTGCCTCAGGGGTTTCAATTCCAGATGGAGCAACTGGTGAGTGTTAAAAACATTGCTGGCTAGGTTTAAAAACCACTCTGACTGAATGAGTCAGAATCCCTGGAGGTTGGAGCCCAGGCATTCATAAATCTAAAAGCTCCCAGTGGATCCTAACACAACCATAGTTGAGAAGCACTGCTTCTGTCCCTCCTCCCATCTTGCTGCTACTTCTGTTAGAACCAGATTAAATCAAACAAATAGAGTATTAATTAGACAAAGGAAAAATGAAATTTAACTGGGACAAACAAGTCCCGGGTAACCTGAGAAACATAAGTACAGACCTTAGGAATGGGACAAACTGAGGTCTGGCATTTACTGAAATTTGCAAAGTGAGTAAGAATAAGGCCAAACTTGAAAGGCAGAATCTCCAGGATAGTCATTAAAAGGAAAAGTTCCAAAGACAAAGACTTGAATTGGTGAGTTAAACACCAGGTTACTGGAATTCAGTAGATAACAGTGAAACTCAGAAAATGCCAGAAAACCTGGAAGGTGGTTTGATTTTGGGGTGTGATAAGTAAGAAATCTGGAATGTGGTTTTTTCTTTGAGGACTTATTACTTTGCGTATAGACACTGTAATTGCTATTTGACTGCTTCTTTGATGGGAAGATGGCCTTGGTTATTGGAATAACTGGAATTATAATCACCATTTTGTAATCACTAACTGCTAGCTCTGCTTCTGTAACTTGCTTCTTTGGCAATAGCGAAACTACCACTGGCCACCTATGAGTGGCACCCTCCCCCATAGACCTTGCCTTTAAATTCCCTGAGCTATTTGACTTCCAGGCTGGTCTTCACTGTCTTGGTATAGTGGAGGTCAGACGCCATGGCCATTAAATGATTCCTAGCCCTTTTGACTGAGTGTTGGTGACTCCTTTTGCAGATTGTGGGTTTGAGTCCCACTGGCCCTAGGAAGCTGGGATATTTCACTTCCTAGGTTCAACCCTCCTTTATTCCCAGTCAGGCTGCTGCAATTACTTCTCAATTCTTTCCCCAGTTTTGGTCCTTTCCTCCAATAACCTCTCTCATTCTTCTTCATACTGCTTCCCAAATTACTTTCCCAACCACAAGTCAGATCATGTCTGATTTGCCTTTGCTAGAATCAAACTTGGTCTTATCCTGAGTGAGAAACTCAGCACCATTCAGTCCTCATTTCTGCTTCCTTTACTCTTGTTACTCCTCTAGCATGCCTTGTCACTTTTTTTGTCAGTTGTGGGGTTTGAACTCTGGGCCTGTACGCTGTCCCTCAGATCTTCATCTCAAGGCTAGTGATCTACCACTTGAGCCACAGCACCACTTCTGGTTTAATCATGGTTTATTGGGGATAAGAGTCTCATGGACTCCCTTGCCTGGGCTAGCTTTGATCCTCTATCCTCAGATCTCAGTCTCCTAAGTAGCTAGGATTATAGGTGTGGGCCACTTGCACCTGGTGCTTTGTCACTTTTCTGAGTTAGCTTTCCATGCCTTTTCAAGCTGTCTCTGTTTGTGTTATTTCTATCCTGCCATGAGATATGACTCCAATGCTCAAATATCATTGTTATCTAGTCATACTTCAAGACTTATTTCAAATATCACACTCCTACTTCACTCATCAATGAAAAGTGTTGAGTCACTACTGTGAACCATTCATTTTCTCTGCAATTTTCTTTGGGTTCCTAGGGTATTTAAGTGGTGAGGCTGTGATATTGACAAAACAGATAAAAGTACCTCCCTCTGTTAGGGTTTACATTTTAGTGAGAGACTCAAGCCAAAAGAAAAATAACCAAAGCTAAGCACACAAACATAAAAATGTTAGATCAGTTCTGCGCAGGCAATTAGAATTGAGAGCAACTGGGTGGCTATTCTTCTCTGAAATGACCTCTGAGACGGTGAAAATTATACTGGGATTTAAATGACAGGAAGGGAGGGATTGTCCATTCAATGTTAGGGGCAAAACTTGCCAAAGGGAGGCCCAACCCGTGTGAAAGACCCTCAGTTTAACCACAGAGCCAAAGAGTCAGAAGAAGCAGAGAAAGTTAGCACCAGTGCCTGTATGCTTCCTATGAAATTTGGCCAGGTCCTGTTGGTGATTCACACATAATCTTAGCTACTCAAGAGGCTAAAATCTGGAGGATTATGGTTCAAAGCCAGACAGAGCAGAAAAGTCTGTACCATTTTAAATTAATCAATGAAATGTAGTTTGGAGACATGGCTCAAGTAGTAGCACCAATCATATGCAAGCAAGCAAGTGAGTGACCCCCCCCCCCCCGAGTTCAAGCCCCATACTGGCCAAAAAAATAGAAAGAGTTGAACCAGGGTGTCAGTGACTCATGCCTGTAATCCTAGCTACTCAGGATTCTAATATTTTCCTGTTTGGGCTGGGTTTAAAATTCGATCCTCAGATCTTAGCCTCCTGAGTAGCTAGGATTATAGACATAGGCCACCAGCAACTGGTAAAATTAGAATTGGGGGGCGGCATCAAAGATTTTTTTTTCATTTTTATTGTCAAGGTGATGTACAGAGGGGTTACAGCTACATAAGTAAGGTAATAAGTACATTTCTTGTCAAACTTGTTACCCTTTCCCTCATTTTTCTCCTACATTACCTCCCCTCCACCCCACCCCCAAGTTGTACCAACATATTGTCTTGTATGTATCGCTGTTGCATTGGTTCCTCCCTTGTCCTATGTCTCACTGTTCTGTTGTTCCCCTCCCCTTCCCTAATTCAAATAAATGTATATACAATACCAGGGTACCAAAATCACATACAGTGACAACAAGAGATATAACATAGGGGAACGAACATACAAAAGAAATAAAAAATCACATAGTACATTAAAAACGACAACAAAGTAAAATCTCTTGTGTCTATATCTTGGAGTTTATTTCACTTAACATCATCTTATAGGGTCATATGTACATAATTATTGAGCTATTCTGCTCATGTGCTAAGATTATTCTAGATATATACTAATTATTGCAAATAAGGGAAACCATGGGACCTATGTTTCTTTGGGTCTGGCTTACTTCACTTAATATGATTTTTTCCAAGTCTTTCCGTTTTATTACAAATGGGGAGGTGTCACTCTTTCTGATTGAAGCATAAAATTCCATTGTATATTTATACCACCTTTTCTTGATCCATTCATCTACTGAGGGGCATCTGGGTTGGTTCCATATCTTAGCTATGGTGAACAAAGCTGTGATAAACATAGTTGTGCTTTAGTATGGCCTTGTTTGTGATCATTTGGGTAAATGCCCAGAAATGGGATTGCTGGGTCATAGGGGAGCTCTATTACAAAGCCATAGTAATTAAAACAGCTTGGTACTGGCTGAGACCTGAGGATCAATGGAATAGAATTGAAGACCCAGAAATGAACCCACAGACCTATAGCCACCTAATCTTCGAAAAGAGAATTAAAAAAATAGAATGGGAGAAAGACAGCCTCTTCAGTAAATGGTGCTGGCAAAATGAATTAAACATATATAGAAAACTAAAGTTAGATCCTTTATCACCCTGCACCAGAATCAACTCCAAATGGATCAAAGACCTTGAAGTCATAGCAGACACCCTAAAAACATCACAGGAAGGAATAGGAGAAAAACTAGGGCTCCTGGGCACAGGATGAAATTTTCTTAATAAAGACCCCAAAACACAACAAATCAATGAAAGGTTGGATAAATGGGATTGCATGAAACTGCAGAGCTTCTGCCATGGCAAAGGACATGGCTAGCAAGATAAATCGAAAGCCCATGGATTAGGAGAAGAGCTTCACTAACCATACAATGGACAAGGGTCTCATGTCTAAAATATACCTGGAACTCAAAAAATTAAATCCCTTCCCCCCAAAAAAATCCTCAAAGAAACAACCACCCCATTAATAAGTGGGCTAGAGACTTAAAGAGAAACTTTTCTGAAGAGGAAATAAGAATGGCCAAAAGACACATGAAGAAATGCTCAAAACTTCTGGCCATAAAAGAAATGCAAATCAGAGCAACATTGAGATTCCACCTCACCCCAGTTAGAATAGCTATGATCAAGAAATCTAATAATAGGGGCTGGGAAGGTGGCTCAGTGGTAGAGCGCTTGCCTTGCACGCATGAGGCCCTGGGTTCGATTCCTCAGTACCACATAAGCAAAAAGAAAAAACCCGGAAGTGGCGCTGTGGCTCAAGAGGTAGAGCACTAGCCTTGAGCTGAAGAGCTGAGGGACAGCGCCCAGGCCCAGAGTTCAGGCCCCACGACTAGATCCCTCCCCCCCAAAAAAGGAAAGAAATCTAATAATAACAGATGCTGGAGGGGATGTGGCCAAAAAGGAAGCTACTTCATTGTTATTGGGGGTGTAAACTTGTTCAACCACTCTGGAAAGCAGTATGGAAGTTCCTCAAAATTGGACAGTTTTAAAGCAAAATAGTGGCATAATAAGATTTGTATTTGAGCAAGATCACTGTAGATGCTGGGTGAACAATAGATGGAAAGGGTGACAGTAGAAGCTAGGACCAGGTAGATGATTTGATGGCAGTTCAGTTTTCCTTGAAGTACTTGTTAAATTCCAAGCAAACAAAAATTTCTCTTGCTTTTGGACAAATGATTAAAATTATTCCTATCACTTAAAAAGGCCTGGATGATTTGACACCCTCACCAGCCCCCAGTACATCTTCTTTTCCTCTTGCAAGTGAGCCTTACTGACATTCATTTAGTTTCTTAAATGCATCCTTCTCTCAGGGTGCAGGAGCTTTGGATTTGCTATGGTTATGTATTTATTATATTATGTAATTTCTGTGTATGGAAAAATATATATAACATAAATGTAACATTTTACCCATGACATTTAATGCATTTACAGTGTTGTGAAATCATCACCACTATCTAGATCCAGAAGTCACTCATCATTCCAAGAGAACTCTCCATATCCCCTACCCTCTCATCTGCTTTCTGACTATGGATTTATCCATCCTGGATAGTTCACATGAAAGGAATAAGAAACTATATGATCTTTGTGTCCTTTCTTATACTCACTAATGTTTACAAGGTTCATTTGTGTTGTTTCACACAACAGGTAGTTCATTAATTTTTATGGCTGAATAATACTTCATTATATGGATATCTTACACTTAGATTATCTATTCATCCCCTGATGGACCTTATTTAAGTTATTTCTACTTACAAAGAATGTTCACATGAACATTCATATGCCAATTTTTGTCTATTTTCCATTCTTTTTGGTATACACTTAAGAGTGAAATTGCTGGGTGGTTTGGTACCTATGTTAACATTTAGTGGTACTATAGATCAGTGAATACTATTCCTTTTCTTTGGTGACTGTATAAAAAGTACCACAGATTGGCTGTATTAAAACTACTGAAAATTTCCTACCATTCTGGAGGCTTGGAGTCTAAAAAATCAAAGTGTCACCAGAGCCATGCTCCTCTAATTCTGAACTGAATCCTCCTCTGTGTCTTTCTAGCCTCTGGAAATAACCATTGATCCTTGACATTTTGCAGTTGTTTCTCATCTCTGCTCTGTTGTCAAATGGCCTTCTCCCAGTATGACTGTCTTTATATCTCCCTCTCTCCTTGTCTTCTTTATTTTTAAGGACACCAATCATATTTGATTAAGGGGCCATACTACTCCAGTATGACCTGGTCATCACTTAAATAATTATACCTGCAACAAGGTTTCTTCCAAATAAGTTCACCTTCTGAAGGTGGGACACAATTCAATTAATGAGCACCTGATTGACATCTGGCATATCTGAATCCCCTGGTGAGTGTGTTGACACAGGTTTGGGGTGAGGCCTGGAGGGGTCAGAGATTCTACAATTCCACAAACTGTCTATCAGTCAGTACTGTTAATTCAGGGATAGGGTTGATACCAGATGGTGAGACCTTACATAATAGAAAAAGTGGAAATGAGACCAAATCACATTTTATGAACAAAACAGGCAAAGCTTTATAGGATAACAGCCAGGACCGGCCAATTTCAGTTGGAGCCAAAAGGAGGTAAGCAGTGACCAAGTGGAGGGTTTATCAGGCAGTTGCTCTCTGAATAAGAGAGCAGCAAGCTTTTATTTGTTTTTGAAGACTGGGTGGGCTGAAGTTTGGTCTCTGTACATTCTTCTTGGGCACAGTTTCAAACAATATTTTTGTTCTTGTGCACAGCATCCTGGCCTTGTACTTCATGGCTAATGGATAGTCAACTTCATTCAGGAGCTGCTGAATTACAGCTGGAAATATCATCATGTATAAATGTCCTGGCCATATGTATGATATGGCTGAAGAACTTTTGGTGCTAGAACTGTTGAGGGAATACAAGGGCAGGGTCGAAGAAACATACATCTGCTCCCCGAGACAGTGAGCCAAGTAAACTGTTTGTTCTAGAGTCTTGGACTAACCATTTCTTAAGTGGTCAGTCCATCTACATGCAGAGCTGAGTAGAGCCTGACTCACGTTGAGGCAGCAAAGGGGAGAGGATATGCCGGCAGAGATGGCAAGCATTTTAGGCTAGATAAGTCCTAAACAATGGATTTGCTCCTTAATAGTCAATGCTTTTAGTAAACTCATCCTTCAACTTCCTGTGAAGTAACCTAACTAATTGTTGTTGAAACTCTGAAATCATAGAGGTATTAGCTACAACGAGCTAGAGGAAAGTCACCAGTGCCTTGCCCAGATGAGTGACTACTGATGTTAGTGATTTTAGGTCAATGAAGAACAAATGAAGCTAGAGGCTTGTTTTTGTCATTTGTGTGGCTATCTTGAACTTCACTAGTTTTAGCTTGGTGTAGTCATAAGGGGCTCTTCATCTGTAAACATTCTGGCCTTGTAGTCTTGTGATACATATGACAAAGCTATTGACAGAGCACAAGGATGAAGGCAGAAGAAAATGCATTTCATACTTTTATTGGGTTAACAGGCTAAGACCAGAATTTTCCTCTTGTCTCCTTGAGGCATTCCCTACCTGTTTCAGGGTAGCAAGCTGTCCTGGTTCATGCAAGCCTTTTCTAGTTTCCACAATGAAAACTCCTAGATGCATAGAACCCCCTTAATCCTTGGGAAACTCAGTCCTTAGTGTGCCATCCTTTCAGTCCTTGGTTTATCACCCTCTATCACAGATCAAAGTTTGAGTAGCAAGAATCTAGTTAGGAAGTATCTCAACTTACCTATGAATCAGATGACTGAATACATATACATCACTGAATTTAAATTACTTTATATCATTACAGTACTTAGAGTTTACATAGTTTTTGCTTGAACATTCCAAGTTTTCAAAAATTATGTACATGACAAAAGCTACAAATGGAAATGCTATTAGTTCAAGTTGGTAGGTGGCATCTGTGAATATCCTGGTAACTTGCCTAATTATCCATGTTGGGCTGGACATTGGGATCTCTGACTCTTTTTAGCAGTAATTATACATGGCCAAAGCCTTTTGAGGCTAAGGATACTGACTGGGCAGCAAGTGACTTGCAACTCTTATTTCATATTAAAGCCACCTGAAGAGCTTAAAAGTTGCTGAGTCTTTACCTCATACCAAACAACTCAGAATTGCTGGCAGTGTACACAGGCATAGAGAAAAGTATATTAAAGCTTTCCAGGTGATACAAATGAATGGCCAGCTTTGAGAATCACTGTGCAGTAGTCCCTCTGCCTTTATACCAGAGGCACCCCACTTAAATGTATTTCTAACTTTCTTTCCTTTGTATTCATATTCTTCTCCCCCTTCCAAGACAAAATACCTTTTGTATGATTGATCATTTCCTTAACCAGATTCTCTTCCTCATATTTGTATCCTATTTATACAATGACCTCACTGACCTGGGACCATGTTTAACTCATTGGAGGTAATAATTACTTTAGCAACAACTGACCTTGAGAGGCTCTTGCCAAGCTTTATTGGCTCCATGGTCAGTCCTGAGGCTTGAACTCAGAGCCTGGGCACTGTCCTTGAGCTTCTAGCTAGCACTCTACCACTTAAGCCATAGAGTCACTTCTGGCTTTTTCTGTTTATGTGGTAATCCTGAGGAATCAAACCCAGGGCTTCATGCATGCTAGGCAAGCACTCTACCACTAAGCCACATTCTTGGTCCTAAAAATCTCTTTTTAATTTGTTGAATATTTTATATGCAGAATGTTGACTCATGCCTGTCATTTGGCTTTATTATATGTACATTTAGAAATGGCTGAATATGAGGAAATCTTAAAAAAAAATCTAAACAAGAAAGGAACTCCTTGAGAACCTGTGAATATCTGTGGTGGTGTATGAATTTGGGGACTCTTGAATTCCTGACCACTCTTTCAGCTGTCTCTGGTCACCTGTCATAGTCTGTTTTGGATACAGACACGGCTTACTTGCTGCCCAGGGCATGACTATTGAGTCACTTACATCTGAGAAGGCCCGCTGGACATCCAAACGTAGAAACGTGACTTATTTTTAGGGTCACCAGCATCTTCACGTAGGTGCTGACAATTTTACAGATATAAGGCTGTGCATTGTAAAAGTAGAAATCTTAAAAACCTGAGCTCAGTGGGAGAGGTTCCATGACCTTTGAACTGGCCTGCAGGCTCTCAGGTTTCCTCCTCCGAACCTCGCCCCACCCCTCACCTAGGCTAAGGGTCTGAGCCTGCGCGAGACGGTTGGGGGTTGGAGGCTTACCAAGCATGCGCAGAAGCTGCTCGGCCTGAAAATTGAGCAGAGCCCCCCGCGAGGTGCGCGTTCACGCACGCGCACGCACGGCTTAGCTTGCGCGCGCATGGGGCCTCTCGCGGCACGCGCCTCCGCTCCGCCCCGCCCCGCCTCTTCCCCCCTCCCGCGCGCCCGCCCGCCGCCCGCCACCACCGCCGCCGCCGGAGCTCCGTAGTATGGCATCGAGGAGAATGGAGACCAAACCTGTGATAACCTGTCTCAAAACCCTCCTCATCATCTACTCCTTCGTCTTCTGGGTGAGTGTCCACGCCTGGCCAGTGGCCGGGACACTGTCCACCAGTCTTTATGATGATGCCCTTAGCAAGAAAGGTGGTGGTGGTGGGAAGTAAACTAAAAAATCAAATCGTGGCCCCCTCCTCAAGGAGACAGGAGCCTAGTACTGGGTCCGAGCTTCAGCATGGTAGGGTGTAGGACTGGGTGGCTTGGACCCTGAATTCTGCTTGGTACAGACTGCAGCTGGTTGTGTAGTGGGGGTGAGTGCAGGTTGTCGACCTTTCGGGATTTTTTTTCTTTTAATGCATTGATGTCTTTTTTAAGCTCGCGGAATGGGGTCAGCTCCCAGGGAATGTTGCGGGTTTGTTTTCTTTTCTGGATTCCTCTTCATGCCCTACCTTAACCAGTCTATTCGCAGCGCCTCTTTTGAGCTAACCTGTGGCGGCGTTGGGAAGAGAGCGCGGGGTTTGATCCCAGGTTTCTAGTTAATTCCCGACTCTACCCGGTTAATGAGAGGCACATGAAGCCCTGTGCCGGCTTGAGCAAGGGCGATCAGAGTCCCTGAAGCGCACTAATGGGGGGTAGGCGCCTCCACCGCGTGGAGGCACACCGAGGGAAAGAGGGTCTTACATAAGCCAGGGGCATCTTTGAGCTTTCTCAGCGACCTAGAAGATGAGTCTAATGACCCCCCCTCTTCCCACACCCTGCCATCTTTACATTCCTTATCTAGTCATTCTGTTCACTGCGGGAACCCCATCTGCAGGGTCCTGGGAGAGGACCCCCGCCACTTGGTGAGAGCGGTAGCGCCCTAACTCTTCTCAGTCTAATTGGTGCTGCTTCCAAGCCCTTGAAGCTCAATGCAGAAGGGTGACGTCAGCCCCTCAGCCAGGGCCACAGGGGGCTGCATGGTGCACCTCGCGGAGGGATGCGCGCGCGGGAGGAGAAGGGGGAGGACAAAAAGGAGGAGGAAGAGGGGGCTCCAGGCTTGAGCCTTACCTCATCCTGTTTGGCAATTCATGGAATCAGTGCAGGGCTGACACTGCAGTGATTCACTTGGAGAGGTGGGTGGTATCTAAAGACCATTCCCCGCTCTTTCTCTTTTGGCGTTGATGCCCCCTCCCTCGGTTCCCTCTTCCCATACCAAACCACAGCTACTCCTTAGGAAATAAATACCCTCCCCTCCTAATTTGGGTCATCTGAGCTTCCAAGGCAGTCATTTTGAAACCTGAGGCTCTGTAGGAAAAACCAGTCTCATTTTTGGTTGTTTTCCTTCTTGCCCGCCCCCCCTCCCACCGCGCATATTAGCCCTAATTTTGCTTTGAAACTGGAGTACAGTGCTGGATGAAGCACCCAGACTTGGCTTGATCGTGAACTTGGGTATTTGCAGTGGCCAAGGAAGAAGGAGTTGAGATTTATTAAGGATTAAAAAAAAAATTCCTCATGCCCCCGCACATTCCCGTGTTGCAAATATTCAGGTCTGGGAAACTCTGAACTCTAGGGACCATGTATATGTACCTGGAGCTTTCAAATGAGATGTGCTACATTGATAGATTGCATCGGAAAATAGATTGCACAAGGAAAATGTATAAATTGATTACTGGTACTGAAAACAACCCAGATTGAACCATCTCTGGTGGAATTGTGAGCTATGCACACAGAGGATCATGTCATCTTGTTTGTCTGCAAAAAAAAAATTACGTATGCCGATTACTGAAAACTTCCTAGTAGCCATTCCTGGGGACTAGTTTAGCTTTTTATGTATTTCCTTAAATCTGTTTTTGTTTGGCTCTATTATTTACTTGACTTCCTACTTTTTTTGGAGCAAATTATATGAAGGATTATTTTTAGCTTCCTCAAAAATAAGGTTTGTGGTACACAGGAAGTTGGGTTATTTTCTCTGCATCTCAGCAGGCTGGTAAAGGGGGTCTTACAAGGCTTAGCCTTTCATAGAAACTCTAACTCTCCTTGCTGATGCCTCTCAACCCATACTATGAATCTAATTACTTAATGCCTCCTAATACATCTTAACCACTGTATTTCATGTTCTCTGGAAGTTCCTTGATGCCGACATTTTAATTTTTTTATGCCGTCAAGATTTTCATGTTCTTACATATTTATCTGCAGCATTTTCATTAGTTTAAATAGCATTGAAGGATCATTTCCTACAACCAAAAGAATAAGATTCCTCCAGACATGAAAACATTAGAAACAAGGCATGTTTGTTAATCAGGCACAGTCTAAATGCTCTTCTTTCCATTGTGTCTTAAATGCTGGTTTAAAAAAAATGATTCTGTGTTTATTACAAACCTCAACCTAAATGCTGTTTTTATACAGCAGCTTTATTGAGACATAATTCACACACCGCAAGTCACCAATTTAAGGTATATTAATATATGTAAATATGTAAGTAATATATTCGAATATGTTCAGCATATTTTAGTATATTCACAGATAAATGGAACTGTCATTATATACAATTTCAGAACATTTTTCACCTCCAAGAAACCATGTTCCCTTCCTTTAGCTGGCATTCCATACCCCACGTAACGCTCATGCCAGCCCAAGGCAACTCCTAATCTACTTGCCGTCTCTGTAGATTTTCCTGTTCTACACATTTCATATGTATAGGGCCACACAATACTTGTCCTATTGTGACTAGATTCTTCCACTTAGCATAGTGTCTTCAAGGCTGTTCCATGTTATAGCAGTCCTTCATTTTTTTTTTTATGAAAGGAGAGAAGGTTAGCACTTCCCTTGTCAAGGATGGAAGAGGCCCTTGAGCCTGACAACACACATACAGTTAAGGCATTGCCACCTACTTCATTTTTTTATGATCAAATAATATTCCCTTATATGGAATACTACTACATTTAGTTAATCTATTGTCCATTGATGAACATTTGGATTGAGTCATTGGCTATTATGAATAATGGTGCTATAAAACATTCATGTATCAATTTTGTATCAACATATATTTTCATTTTTGGCCGTCAAATTACTGGGGCACATGTCACTCTATGTTTAATTGTTTGAAAAATTGCCATACTGTTTTCCAGAGCAACTGCTATCATTTTACATACCCTCCAGTTGTGAGGGTTCCAGTTTCTTTACCTCCTTGCTAGCATATTTTTTGGTCTCTGGTTTTCAACTGTAGCCATCCTAAGTAAGCATAAACTTACATCTCATTATGGTCCTGATGAACATGGATGTTGAACATCTTTTTGCACACTTATTGCACATTAGTATATTTTCCTTGAAGAAATGCCTGTTTATATCCTTTGACCACTTTTATTTGGATTGTCTTTTTTATTGAGATAAAAGGATCCTTTATATGTTGTGTATATAAGCCCCTATCAGATATATTATTTTTTTTTGTCCTGGTCCTGGGGCTTGAACTCAGTGCCCCAGTACTGTTCTGAGCTTCTTTTGCTCAAGGCTAGTGTTCTACCACTTAAGCCACAGCTTTACCTCCAGCTTTTTAGATTTGGTAGTTAATTGGAGATAAGAATCTCATGGACCTTCCTGCCTTGGTTGGCTTTGAACAATGATCCTAGGATCTCAGCCTCCTGAGTAGCTATAATTATAAGTTCCTGGCTTCAGAAATTTGATTTGCAAATATTTTTCCCATTCTTTGTGTTATGTCTTCACTTTTTCTTGATGTCTTTGAAGTATAGAGGTTTTTGTTTAATTTTAAGGAAAGAAATCTATCAATTTTTCTTTTGTTGTTCATCCTTTGCCAGAATTCCATGTCACAAAATTTACATGTTAAAAGCTTTTTGTAATAATGATTTCTCTGAACTGTGAATCCCAGCTTCATAGGGACTACTTTAATACTGCTTTTTCTACTAAAGTTGGTATTTACCTGGTCTTTGAATGTTAGTACTTGGCTAACCTAACTTTCCTTTACCCCCATCAGCTATACTTTATCTTTCTACTATGTAAAGGAAAGCTGTGGGAAATGGTCTATATTTTATATACTTAGATGTTTATGTACTGTTGGGGATGTTTTTTGGGTGCTGTTTTGGACAAAATAAAAACTTCTATATTGGGGCCAAAAATTCTCTGTTCAGTAAATGCAATTGGTACATTAATCTTTCTTCCTCATCTTTAATAATGTCTGGGACATGGTAAGTACTCAAATATTTGTCAGAATTTGTGGAATTATGCTAATTAGCAAAATATGACTAGTTTTTTTTCTGAGGAAAAGATGGAGGAGTGATTAGGTACAATTATTTTAATCATGCTCTTTGTGAGTTGTTTGAATTGAATGTCTCTTCCGTTACTTCAGTATAGCTTAGGGCTAAAAGATCTTAAATGGTGTTGGACAGTAGCATCAGGAAGTACTTGGGCATGTACTAAACTAGAAGTCTGCAGTTAAGAAAGAGATCTGCTTTTTTGTCTACAATCATTCTTCCTCTCTGAGAGGTTTCTCTAAAGTGGTGGTTTTCAACAGGAAGCAATCCTTCCATATTGGCAATGTTTGAAGACATTTTTTGTTAGAGATAGGGAGGGAGCTACTGGCATCTAGTGGGTAGAGGCCATCCTACAGTATACTGGACAACCTTTTGAAACAAATGAACTGATTGAAAGTATCCACAGCACTAGCAATTTCGTTATTTTATTTAGTATTCAAAATATCATTCCAAAGCATGTGCAACACAATCAAAGGGAAGAAGAACAACATTCTCTATGGTATGCCATAATATGTGTGTGTGCACATGCACACATCTGTGCACCAATCCAGGGGCTTGAACTCGGGTGTCTGGGTGTTGTATCCGAGGTATTTTTGCACAAGGCTAGTGGAGTCACAGCTCCACTTCCAGCTTTGGTTAATTGGAAATCAGAGTCTCATGGACTTTCCTGCCCTAGCTGGCTTCAAACTGTGATCCTCAGATCTCAGCTTTCTGAATAGCTAGGATTACAGGTGTGAACCACCAGCACCTGGCTAATTCTTTATTGCATCCATGATCCAGGAATATTTACTCACAGGAATATTCACTCATATTTTAGGAATTACTGGGATTTAAACTAGGGGCGTCACTCTTGCTTGGCAAGTCCTTGTACCAGTTGAGCCACTCTGCCAGCCCTTTTATGCTTTAGTTAATTTTTGGGTTAGAGAATCATGTTTTTTTGCCAGGACTAGTCTTCGATCAAAATCACACTACTTCTGCCTTCTGTGTAGATAGAATTACAAGTGCCCCAGCTTGTTGGTTGAGATAGGTCGGAGTCATGCTAACTTTTTGCTCTGTCTCCAGAGGAGTTGAGATTACAGGCATCTGCTGCCATACCCAGCCCTATATTTCTTTTATTTGAAGACCAAAGGTAGGTGGCTTTTTATATAGTGTGTTCTAATGGATATGCTGATTTGTTTTCCAATTATATGACATCATCTGAATATTAAGTAAAAAGATTATTTTCCTTGATTTACATGTTCCATTTTCAGATTCCGAGTAAAGGAAGGAAAAAATGCACCTAAGAATAAGTAATTTTGTGCTTGAAAGACTAGCAAATAGTGCCTGGCACATAGTAGGTTTACTCAAGAAATATTTACTTAGTTAATAAATGAATGAAAAATGAATTCTTTACTACTTTTGGGCCCAGTTATTTATTTTAATTCATGTCAATGGAGGAGGAAGCTTTTTATAAAAGAGTTATGTTTAGTCTTTACATGGTAATTTAAATCTGCTCTGCTACGAACATATGGACTAGAGGATTTTACAAAGAGTTGTTCATCTTAAAGATAATTCAATCATCATATACTTGTGATTTAGTTTTCTGGATATTTTATTTATTTAAAATTTAAGTTATAACAAACTTGATTACAAAGGATAGCTATCTTAAAACATACTATCCTACTTTCCTGACAAATACAATTAAAGAGCAAGTGGGAAATATTATAACCATATTACCAGGTAAACTCTGTTTTGGCTTATGAATTTATGTATATTTTAAATACTTGCCTGAGTTCTAAGAGTTAAATATATTATATCTAAACAATATTATGAGGAGAAATAGCCATTGTTTCCTTCCAATATATATTGGATTTGATTATTTGATTTCTTTTGTGATGAGCCAAGGAGGTGGTAGTTAGTTTATTAATAGTGCTATTCTTTCTTAAAAAATTATTGTAAGGATGCTGTACAGAGGGGTAACAGTTTCATGAGTAAGGTAATGAGTATATTTCTTTATTCAGTTCTTTTATGGTAAAATAGTAGTTATTTTAGGGGGAAGCATCATTAATTTGGGGGGATTTGAAAAATAATAGTCAATAATTTTTTTCCTTTCATCATCTAGAAAGTTGAGGTATTATAGGTTAAATAGAAAGTGAAAGAACTTAAAGACAAGAACTGATATTTTACAGAATGCATTGGGACTTGTACTGAAGCTTATTCTTTAGCATATTTGAATTGCATGTCACTGCAATTCAGCAAACTTTCATTGACAATCTCTTATATGCCAGATATCAAATGTTACAGAAGGCTACTTTTGGTATTTTACCTGCGTATTTAATATATTTAATTTTGAACTTTTCAGTTTTAGGTGTGGTCATCACACTATGGAGGATTAAGATTTAGCTCTCTTGCCTCCAGCCCTTTCTTCTACAGTCATCTTGTGCATATTGGAGTAGACTCTGATATTTCATTTATCATTTTATAATTATATATCATTTTTGCTAAACAGTAGCCAGTGATTTCATTAATGCTACTAGATCATGTATCAAATATATCTCTGTTTTCCCTGAAGTTAGGAATGGCCTTGCTTTATACTTTGCTTATAAGCAAAGTATAACTTTCCTATATTTACTAATTTATTCCCATATTCTACTCTGTATATTCAAACACTTTATATATTCTATGAGAGTCGTAGTATTGGAGACATTTGTCTGAGTATCCTGACCTTCAACTTGAACTAGTATTCTTTGGGCCTTTGTTACAGGAGACATCATTAAAATTATCCTTATCATCATCCTGATGAATTATGAATTCTTTTATAATGAACCCTCAATTTCATAGATATATTATCTTTCTCTTGCTTGATTTGTTCCTTCATTTTGGTGGAACAAATTCTCTAGTCATTTTCTATTTATTTATTTATATTGTAAAAGTGATGTACAGAGGGATTACAGTTACGTAAGTCAGGTAATGAGTACATTTGTTTTTGAACAGTATCACCTCTTCCCTCCATTTTCTCCCAGTTTTTTTCCCCTCTTGACCCCTTTCCCCTACAAGTTGTATAGTTAATTTTCACCATAGTGCTGAGGGAGTACCACAGCTGAATTAGTTCACCCTTTGTCCCTCCATTTCTGTGCTCCCCTTACCCTCCCCAAAACAGAAAAGGGATACACAGGTGGTCAATTTTTGAGGCCATTACTAGTGTGAAAAAAAATCTTACTTTTTTTCTTAATTAGTTTGGATGGATGTAGAATTGCAGTTTGGAAGTTATAAACCCTCAAAATTGTGATACGTCCTTCCCTCCCAAAGTGGTCTTGTTATTACTGTTGAGAAATCAGACATTATTCTGATTCTTCTTAAATTCTGCTTCTCCTTTCTGAAAGTTGTTGGGATCTCTTGCTTATTTTGAATGCTTTGAAATGTACTTTGGTAATATACTTTAGTATATGTCTACTTTTTATCACTTTCCCATTTGCCAATCTAGAAACTCAAATCCTTGAGTTTAGAGAATTTTTATTGAATTATTCGATGTCTTTCCATTTCTTGGATATTGGATCTCCTAGACACATTCTCTAATTTTCTTCCCTTCTATGCTCTTCCTGGTTGTTTTTCTCCCGTCTACTTTCTGAATACTCTCTCCCACTTTCTGTATTTTCTGTTGTACTTTTTCTGTTGTTTTATTTATGTTAATTCGTCACAGCACCCTTTTGAGACCTGAATGTTCCTTCTTTTGTTTTATGAGTGTAGTATCTTTTTAAAATCCTGAAAATAAATTATTTTTTGAAAAGTGTAAGCTCTTTCTACATGTATCCTTCAAAGTACTCTGTTTTATAGTATACTGTATTCATATCTCAAATTTCTGGCTATACTTTGCTCATTGTTTTGTATATGATTAAGAGTCACCAGAAGGCTGAATGAAAGCATACAGTGATATCCACATTTGAAGATTATAAGTTGTCTAGGTCTTGGAACCAGGGTCAATAGCTTTAGGTCCTTTTTTCTGTTTGATCTGATCAGATTTCCTGTAGAATAATTTTTTAATTTCTCTCTGAATAAGGAAAGTAATGTACACGAGTTTCCCTGCACAATATATAACCCTTTTTGTTTTCCTTCTAGAATCCATCACCTCTGAGTTTTTGTTCCTAGTTCAGAAATTGCCTGTTGCAGCCTCTATAGAATAAAAAGAAGCCAGAGGCCATTATTTATAAGGGACCTCATTAATTGTTCTTGCTCTTCTAAAGGAATTTTTTTGGTGGCTCTCCTTATTTTTAACTCCTTTTTCCCCCTATTTGTAGGTTTGCATGGAGGTCTTATCTTGAGGTACAAATAATTTATTTTTGCCTTTTCTTTCAGCTGCCATAAGATTTGGGGTTTGGGCTGGGAAGTTGGCTCAGTGGTAGAATGCTTGCCTTGCATGCCTGAGGCCCTGGGTTCGATTCCTCAGCACCACATAAGCAGAAAAAACTGGAAGTGGTGCTGTGGCTCAAGTGGTAGAGTGCTAGCCTTGAGCTGAACCGCTGAAGGACAGGCCCAGAGTTCAGGCACCATGACTGACAAAAAAAAAAGATTTGGGGTTTCTTTAGCTTCTAAGGTGTCAATGTGGTCATCTCTTCTTCCATTTTCTTTATTATTGTGGGTTAAACATCCTTTTAGTGTCATTTCAATGAAATTTTGGGAGCTAGCCAATATAAATGGATGTGTTTGATCCATCATCTTTAACTGGAAGTCCTTTATGTACATATATAATCACGTGGCACTAATTAAATAAGCACTTGACTGATTGAATAGAGTATATAAAATGGCAATTGTTGAGCTACTCTAATAAGTACTGGAGACATTTTTAATTTTTAAAATGCTTTCGGATGTCAAGGAAGTATTCTAGCTTGGAATAGACTGATTAAGGCACATTCTATAAAAGGTTCTATAAAAAAGTCATAAAGGACTGGACAGTTGGCATGGAGTTCTGAAAGTTGCCGCTGCTCTATCTGCCCTTCTTGTTTCTTCTTAGCAGGTGAAGGCCCTTGTATCCTTTGACTTAATTCAGACCTTGATGGGTTAAATTAATGTAGAAGCATCAGAAGTTATAGTATGAAGTGTGTATGGTGGTGGTGGGGGACTAGAAGCTTGATGTTAAATTGATTATTGCTTGGTTGTTTTCTGCAACTATACATGATAGCTCTGTTATCACACATGTATGTTACAATGTAGTCTTATTTGAATCACTTTACTTTCTATACGATATATAGCATTTGGAGAACATTAAGCCCTTCCTACTTAGTAGTGGCTTATAATGTAGTTGGATTTTTGTCCAAATAGAATGAAATGTTTTTCCCCCATTTTAATCATAGCTACATTTCTTGACTCGACCTTACTATGAGCTACATTATGAAGATTTATTATGTGTTGAACATTATTGTTTTAAGTAAACATTGCAGAAGTTGCTGAGATATTGACGCATTCTGAGGTTTATAATTAAACTTATAAATTGTTTTAGACAATTTCAAAAAAAGAAGGTGATGCTGGGTGTTGGAAGTCATCTGTGACTGTATTTCTTTGTTTAAACCAGTTAAAGCTCTGCATAGATGACTAATGTACTCCTAAATTAATTTAAAACACACTGTAGAAATATATATTTTATGTGCTTTTCCTCCTTTGATACCATTACAACAGTTTCTGATTTATTTCCTCATAGTGGCAAGCAGATTATTGGGTTACTGCTCTTAAATTTCTCCTATTGGCTCTTAAGTTAACCCTCTTCCTGTGACAGAATGCTTTTTATCCTTGGCTGAGCATTTTGTCCTCTTTTTTGTCATGGGGCTTGAACTCTGGGCCTGAGTGCTGTCCCTCAGCTCTTCAGCTTAAGGCTAGTTCTCTACCACTTGAGCCACAGCGCCACTTCCAGCTTTTTCTGCTCATGTGGTGCTGCGGAATCAAACCCAGGGCCTCATGCATGCAAGGCAAGCACTCTACCACTGAGTCACCTTCCCAGCCTTTTGTCCTCTTTTATATAGTGCCCTAATATTCATCAAGAAAAGGAAGCAGGCAGAAAAGATAGAAGAGGGATTCATTTCTTTTGTTTTCCCTTTAGGATTTTTGGTCAGTTGAATATGTAATCCTTTAACCGTTTTGATGATAATAGTACTAAGGATTACAATTCTGCTGTAAAATATATTTTTAGTGCTTTCTACAAGTTCTGGTGGGTTTTGACCATTATCTGTTTAGGGGAAATATAGGTACATTATTCTAGAGGATGGAGTGGGTCAAGGGTCCATGCGAATGGGATAATCTATATCAGTGAGTCTCCATCCTTTTTGTCCATAAGAATTGTCTGTTGCTCTAAAATTAATAATTAGACTCCATCCTAAGACCTTCTGTTTCCATTGTTCTGATTGGAGTCCAGCATAGAAATTTTGAAATAAGTTCCCAAGGTGATTTAGCTGTGCAACTAGGATTGAGAACCATTGGTTGAAGGTGAATTTGGTAGATAATAACAGGTCTGGTTCATCTTGACTTTCCTGGACCTGGAGGTAGCTAGGGACTATCTTGTATTAGTCTGTTGATTTGGTGTTCTTTGTCTAAAAGTCTGCAGCCAGGCCTCCAGTGTCTCTCAATAAACTAAAATGGCCTTATCACTCTTAGGAGATTTTGCTAGTCATTCTTGACTAAAAAATGCTTGTTAGAATCATCAGGGCTTTTATTTTTTGGTAGCACTGAGGTTTGAACTTAGGGTCTCATACTTGCTAGTCAGGTGTTCTACCACTTGAACTACAGCCCAACAGGGGCCATTTAAAAACATGAATGTTCAGTCCTGACTCATGGAATTACCACTTTAATTGATGTGGAGAGGAGCCTGAAAGTATGTGCATTTTTGAAAAACCATACACAGGATGATTCTGATTCTTGAGATGTGGGTCTGTGGTCAATTATATGGAGTATTAGAAGTGAATTTTACCTGATGATTGTGATTGTGTTGTGATTGTGGTTCCCAGACATCTGATTTGAGGAAACTGTCCTATAAAGCAAGATGTAACCAATATTCTATTTTTGCACCCACCAAACAAGTTTCTGGTAAGGATCTAGTTTTTTAAGTTAAAATTTGTGAAGTAAGCTTGTTTCAGTCTCACTCCGACATACCCCTATTAAACTTTGTATTTTCATTCTTGAGGATAAGTGTTAGACCTCCCTTATATCTGTATTTGGTACAGCAAGAGTCAGTAAACTAAAGTCCTTGTGTCAAATCAGAGTGGTTATCTGGTTTTGTAAATACAGTTTGATTGGGAGGCAGTACCTATGCTATTGTCAAATTAAACAGACTTGAGTAGCTACAATGGAGATGACAAAACCTAAAATAATTACTATCTGGCTCTTTATAGAAGAAGTGTGCCAACTGCTTTCCTACAGCAGTCTGTCCCTACTGTGTGGTTAGTGGACAATTGCTGGCCAGTAAATTATGTTATCAGCCTGCTTGGAGAAGGAACTTGTATCAAAAAGTAAACAGAGTTTTTGTTGAATGTCTAAAAAAGTTTGGAGTATATGAACTGTTTGACCCAGACTCTTTATCTGACCACAACTGTTTACTTGACCTTATTAGACCTATATACCTATTATTTTTTTCATGGTTGATGTTTATTTAATTACTTCGGAGTTTCCAGTTTAATAGACAATCTCTTTGTCATCTCTATACTACATAGTGTCTATGTATTTTCTAATATGCTATAGTTTTATTTGAAACGCACTTACAACTTAAATAAAGGCTCCAATTTTTTTATCTCATATAGATATCCAGCAGAACCAGCTTCACTTAAACCTAGCTTTCTCTCACTAAAAGCTATGCCACTTTCTATTGATTGAATAATATACAATAGAACTTATTTCTGGATTCCTTAGTATTCTACCAATCTACTTGTCTATTTGTAGCCAACCTCATTTTGAATTACTGACTTTATAGTTATCTTATGTGTGTTTTGTTGCTTATCAGTAGTATCACATGCAGAAGCTGAAATAACCACAAATTTGAACTTAAAAGATCTAGTTATGCGCTATCCAATAAGGCAGCTGGTTGAGGACTTCAGATATGAGTTGTGTAATTTGAGACATGCTACAAGGGTAAACTCCATGTCAGAGTTTGAAGACTTAGTATAAAAGTGGTAAAGTATCTCATTTGTATTGACTATATGTGAGTGGTAATATTTTAGATATATTGGCATACGTATGATATAATATAGTCAAAGTTGATTGATCTGGGGAGAAAAATCTGTCTTCTGGATATTTGTTTGTTGGCTTGTCAATAAACATGGAGATGATCAGTTTTGTATGACCTGAATGGAGCAGCTCTTTAGGCTTTCAAACTGCTAGTAGAAGAAACATGGTTCATGTAGGGCCTGAAGGAGTAAGAAACACAGGGAGGGAAGTAGCAGCCACATGTGAGTGCTGGAGACCTGGAGTGGGACCAGTAGCTTCCTGGACAATAGTCCATGTATTTCCTTGGAAATATGTCATCAATGGAAGCTTAGTCATGTGCAGGTCATTCCTACTCTCCACATTTCTTCCTCTTTTAATTGTCCTTGCATAACCAAGATGGCTGATTAGGTGGATGTTTGAAGTGGTTAGAAAGACAGGATTGGGAGTACAACAGGAGGCTGGCATTGGAAGGTAATGGTGGGCAAAGCACATAAGGTCATTAAAGAGGCATGAGATAGTAAATGGTACCCTTTTCAACTTCATAGTACATCCAGAGTTCTGAATGCACTTAATGCTACCTTGCTAGCCAATAATAGGTGCAGCAAAGCATTAGGGCTACAGTGCTAACGGAGGCCTGCATTTCCAGAAAGTCTTGTCTAAGGGATAAAGGTTATCCTATGGGTAGGAGTAAGTCTTTTGAGCAAGTTACTTATTAAACTTCTTAATAGCAGTTACCCTATTTGGGAAGTGAGGCTGCCTGTTGTTCCAGCTTATATTTGGAGAACAAACAAATGACTGCTTTGTATATTGTATTTTTCAAAAGATAAATAAAGTCCTGGTAGCTTGCCTGACAGTTTATAAACGACTTAGCACAGGCCACTCTTGAGTGGTGCCTCCATGGGTGCTTTAGGGGCCTTTTTAAAGATGAGATGATGAGTGGAGGAGAAATGTACTTCACAGTGTTGGGAACTGAGAACAAAGTCTTTTAAAGCAAGATGTTGTAAGTGAACTTTGACTATATAGCATGTCAATTATTTTGAGATAAAAGAAATCAAGAAAAAGAGAATTACATAAATGAATGCTCTATCGAAAAAAGTGGTTCAAGTAAGCTATCTACATATCAATTTATATATGATTTCCTATTTTTGTAAAGAAAAAAATGCATGTAACAAATACTGGAGAGGAATCTACATCAAAATGTGAAAACTGGTAAGATAATATATGGGTTATTTTTTTCTGTGTTTTCCTTCATTTTCCAAGGGGTTTCCTTCCTATTATATATACAATAAATAAGTTTTCCAATGGTGAAAACAGCAAATACTTCTTTTGTGTGTGCTGATTCTGGGGCTTGAACTTAGGGCTTGGGTACTGTCCCCAAGCTTTTTTTTAAATTCAAGTCTAGAGCTCTACTATTTGAGCCACAGCTCCGCTTCCAGCTTTTTGGGTAATTAATTGGAGATAAGAGCTTCCTGGACTTTTCTGCCCAGGCTGGCTTCAAACCGCTGTCCTCAGACCTCAGCCTCCTGAGTAGGTAGGATTACAAGCATGAGCAACCAGCATCTGGCTAGCAAATACTGTTTAAAATCAACATTCTCTGGATATTTTTAGCATATAGCTTTCCTTTCCTTCTCCCCTTTCTTTCCTTTTCTGTTTTCTTTTTTTGTGTGTGCCAGTCCTAGACATTGAACTCAGGGCATAGGTATGTTCCTAAGCTTTTTTGCTCAAGGCTAGACTTTACCACTTGAATCATAGTTTCACATCTTGCTTTCTTTTTGCTGGTTGATCTTACAGACTTTTCTGTATGGGCTGGTTTTATACCTCAATGGATCCCTCAGTTCTCAGCTTCCTGAGTAGCTAGGATTACAGGTGTGAGCTATCTGTGCCTTGTGCATATTGTTTTCTTAAAGATCTGAGTCCCTTTTAAAACCACATCTTCTCAATTATAATGCAACTCATCAACCCAATCCATTTTAGTGATTGAATTAAATTCATTCAGGGTGAAAACCCCTTTTTGGATTTTTAAGTTTTATCTCTTCAAAATAAAATTAGAGTAGTGCACTGGTGACTCATGCCTGTAATCCTAGCTACTCAGGAGGCTGAGATCTGAGGATTGTGGTTCAAACAAAGCCAGCCTGGTCAGGAAAGTTGTGAGACTCTTACCTCCAATAAACCACCAGAAAACCAGAAGTGACGCTGTGGCTCAAGTGGTAGAGTGCTTGCCTTGAGCTGAAGAGCTGAGGGACAGCACCCAGCCCAGAGTTCAAGCCCCACAACCAACAAAAGAAAATAAAGAAAAATACCCCTTCCTATAATTTCCTGTGGCATTTTAAATATAACACTAAGACAGTAGTGTGATAACTACCTGTGTATCTACTAGCCAAATTTGTCAGGTCTTAGTACTATTCTGTTTTTTGCATCAGGCAATTACATTTTAGAAAAAACCTGAAATCTTGTTTGTAATTCTATCTGCTCAGGAGACTGAGATCTGAGGATAATGGCTTGAAGCCAACATGGGCAAACAAATCTGATACACTCATCTCTAATTAGACTCTTGTCTCTAATTAAACAGCAAAAAACAGAAGTAGAGATGTTGCTCAAGTGGTAGAGTACCAGCCTTGAGTAGAAAAAACCAAGAGTTCAAGGACCTGAATTCAAGACTCAGTACTGGCGTGCGAGCGCGCACACACACACACACACACACACAAAGTAAATACATTGGTACTCTAAAATCATCTGTCTTTCATACATTCAGAGTTCATTAACTGAGTCTGTTTTTTACTCATATTTGCCACCCAAAAATTGTTATAAAATATTTTCATGTTATTGAACTCTACATAAATGAATCATAGCATGAATATTGTTTTGAAACTTGCATTTTTGTTTCACATTTTTATGTGTTTCCAGGTTGATGGACATGTCTCTAGTTGAGAGGCAAACTCTGGTGTGTGGGCCAAATGGACCTCTTTATATATATGTATGTATGTATTTTTTTTTCCGGTTGTGGGTCTTGAACTCTGGGTTTGGGTGCTGTCCCTGTGCTCTTCAGCTCAAGGTGAGTGTTCTACCTCATGAGCCACAGTGCCACTTCTGGTTACTAGTGGCTTATTGGAGTCTCACGGCCTTTCCTGCCCGGGCTGGCTTTGAACCTTGATCCTCAGATCTCAGCCTCCTGAGTAGCTAGGATTACAGGTGTGAGCCACCGGCATCTGGCTATAAATAAACTTTATATAACTGCTTTTTCACCAACATGACAGTTACAGCAGGCATCCTTGTAGAGGAAGAGGGTGAAGAAAATCTCTGACCATCCTGCTTCTTTAGTGGGGTCTTTGGCTAAGTCTAGGAACATGACCAAATTGACATAAGGCAGATTATTGGGAGAAATGCATATAGATCTATTTCTCATGTACACAGGACTTTCACAAGGGAGTGAAGACCCAGAGACGTGGCCAAATCAGACTGCTTGACAAAGAACAAGAAATGTGGGAATAAGTGAAAGGACCTATGGATATGTACTAAGGACAGTAAAATGTAGGGATGCCATTAGGAGATATATGAGGGGTTGTAAAGCTGATGAAAGATAATGGTTATTTCAGTGAGTAATTCCTAGTCTTTGGAAATTAAGGGTCATTTCTGATCCTGATAAAAGGAAATCAGCCCCCTCCCAAAGGAATCTTTATGGCTTGCTACATGTAGTAAAAGGTAGATCAGACCACCCTTTCTGCAGCTATAGTTTCTCAGATGTTTTCAGCTTGTAATAATCTACATTACAAGTCTAAAGTTAGGGTAGCCTCAACTTCTTCACTGTGTGCCCTGGAAAATCTAAAATGATTTTTATCCATCTCTTTCCAGAAGTTTGCCAAGCCCTAGCTCATTCTTTTTCTGGATCTCTCATTATTTCTTTGTTTTTCTGTCCATGGGCCCTTATTTTTTTGTGGTGCTTGTGTGTCTGTATCATCTCTGTCTGTCTGTCTGTCTATATCTATCATCTCTTTACAATGTGAGTTAGAGGATCTCTCATGAAGCGTATTGAACTTTAAACAATTCAGATTTCATATGTTCTGGTCTGGCTTTTAATATTTAACAAAAAAAATTAATCCAAGGTAGACATGTTCCCTATTAGCTGCCATGTTTTGGATGGACAGGATGAATATCGTTATTGTTGGCAGGTTTCCATATAGAGCAAAATGAGAGTCACAATGGTCCTGTCAGTACCAAGGAAGTACTCACTGACTGCATTTAACTGAATTAGGTTAAGGTGATAAAGTGATGCTATTGTTATTACTATTAATAGCTACTGCTATAGTATGATTATTGAGCAGTTAATAAAGGTTAAGGATAGTTTTAAGTACTTCACATACATTAAGAGGGAACAACTGAGGTCCAGAGTATGGCCCAAGGTCATGTCTAAAGTGAGATTTCAGTTTGGACTACTAGTCCCACTGGGCCTAGCACTCTTTGCTGAGGAGCACATTTCTCCCTATCTTTGAATATAGGTTAGAGGGTCCTCTGAGACTCTGCTGCTCTGAGGCACAAATTCTTATCACCTTCAGCCCTGGAGCCTCTAAAGGCTATCCAAGGCTTCATATACAAAAGGAAAGTCTCAGCTTTCCTGGTTGAAGTTTCTAATTATAATTACCCCCACCCCCCTTTTTTTTGGGTAGAAATCGGAAGCTGGGCAATCTTGTCATATCTTTTTCTCCTCCCTGCTCAGAACTTTCCAAAGGAAATCATAGAGCTTTATAGGTAGTAGGTGCTGGAGACAATGATCCAAATGTTCTTAACATCAAGTTCAACTGGGCAGATGCCCATTTCCAAAAGTTTCAATCTTTAAGTGTTTTTTCTTCTCATCAGAAAACCTTCATGGAAATAGTCTTTCTACTCTATCATTTAAAATTATCTTGTATCTGAAAAACTCCAAGTTGTTGGCCCACACTGTGTGACTCTTTATCCTGCTGCTGTGAAATGTGGTAGGGGTGTGATTTTGACTCCTGTGGTGATAAGCCCCCAACCACTATGAACTAGCCAGAAGCCAAGCATTAAAAGCTGCTGGAAATGCATTTTTCCCTTTCTTTGCTCTAAAAAAACAAAGCTACAAGCAATGAGAATCATCAGGGATTTTCCTATGGAGCTGACACTAGCTAAATAGTTATCTAATCCACACATGGTCACCCAGATAAGGCTCATTGGCCTCGTTGCCAAGTGAGGGTTTGTTGGTTGTGGCGATCTTCTTTCCTCTCCCTAAATCTGCTTTTAGGCAGATATTTGACCAAATGGCAATAGGATTTCTTGCCTGTATAAGGGTTAAGTAGATATATTGTCTTCTGATGAGAAATGTGTAAGGCTTTAGAAGCATTGGAGAAAGTCTAATTCTAAGCTGGGGGCTGGTTGGTAGCTACTCAGGAAGCTGAGATATGGCAGATTGAGGCTTAAAGTCATCCCTGAAAGGAAAGCTTGTGAGAGTCTATCTCCAAATTTACCAGCAAGAAACTGAGCTGAAAGTGTGGCTCAAGTGGTAGATCACCAGCCATGCAAGCAAACTGAGTATGCATGAGGCCCTGAGTTCAAACTCCAGTACTGAACAAAAAGTCTAGTCCTAAGATACTTTCCGCAAGTGCTTAGAATCACAGTTTAGCAAAAAAAAAAAAAATGTGATCTGTAGATGAGCCTCATTTTCTGCTTATAAGATCAGTTATACAGCAATAACAATGATAATAATTCATCAAAGCTCATTAACATCTATCTCTCCAGCTTTACTAGTCAATGCACATGTGCTTCACTTCAACCATCCCAAAATTCTGGGATATGTTTCTCCTTCCTCAGACCTATCAGATGTCATAAGCATTCCTATGTAACCTTGGCAATATTTTTTAACCATCCTTTGTTTGATACTTCTGCCTCCCTCTCTGTAAGATTCCTAGAATTGTAATGGTTTGATTAATAACTATCTCAGAAGATTTATAATTTTGAAGCAATGTTGCTAGATGGAGGTATTGGTCAAAAAGGCAGAGAAAATTGCATTTAGATTAAGTCTAAACTGAACTGAGTATGCAGTTACATTTGTTATTTTTGTATGTAAAATAGCTAATTACCCCCACCTAGCAATTAAAGCAGTTCTCTGATTTCCCACTCTCCCATCTGTTGGTATCTGTGTATCTAGTTGCCTAGGCAGTAAACCTACATCATGAGCATCATTGCTTGGCCTTACCCTCAGTCATAAACAGAATCAAGTCCTATTGAGTCTAAAACTTACATAGTTGTAGTATCCCTGCTCTCTATCTCATTGCCACCATCACTTTTTTATATTGTTTATATTTTCCTTGTTCAAACTTATGGGGTATAGTGTGATAATACATGCATATAGTGTATAATGATCAAATTGGTTCCACCATCTTTTGTCTCTCAGTTGGAACATTCCAGAAGTTTCCTGTTTGTTCTGCCTCAGCCCTTCATCTCGCTCCATTCTATTCTGTTATTCTAAAGAAAAATCTAGCCATTGTTTATGTTTCTACAGACTAAGTTCAAGTGTTTTTATGTGTGCAGATAAAAGATTCTTTATACTCTTCACATCATATACCCTTCCCTCTCTTTGCCTGCCCTCCCTTTTCCCCCCTCCTTTGTGTTTAGCATCCATTCTGGTCACTGGCTCTAGCTGCTGTGATCAGTGAATCTTATTAGTCTTCAAGATGGGGTATGGTTGAACCCTCATGTTCTAGGAAGCTTTGCCTTTCATGACTATCTCTCCCTGCCACTCTGGAGTTAGTCCCTTCCCAATATGCCTTCTTTGAATTTTGCCCATTGAATGTACTCATGTTGTATAGTAATCGTTTATTTGTTTGCCTGCCAGTCTTCCTCATTTATCCATTGCACTTATTCAAGGAAGGAATATTGAGTACCTATAAATGGCTGGTGGCTAGTATATAATTGTGATCTGCTTAGAAGGAAGGAAAATACATACTAGACAGGAGAACAAATAGGATGATTTCAAGCAGCAGTAAGTGCTGCTTAGTTAAGAAGAATTAAGAAGGTGAGGTGTAGCCTACTTGACTGAATCATCACACAAGCTTTCTAAAGAGGTGACATTTGAGCTGAGATCTGAATGAGGATGTTCAGAATCTAGACTCTAGATCATGCTGAATTCATTGTGTTTTGCTATTTGCTGGCCATTGCCAACCTAATTATTCCAGTTATCCATGCTGAAGAAGGTAATTTAGAAGTCAGTCTATGTTTGGGATTGCTATCACTTTCCTCCTGTCTATAGCAACATCACATTTGTCCTTCTGGTTATTATTTTTAATATGAAAAGCACCAACCTAAAAGGGGTCAACAAAATAATTTAAAATGATGTAATTATCTTTCCAGATTAATGAATAGAACATTTCCAGCACTCTCAGAACCCATGTAAGTTCACCTGTCTGTTGAATCTTCCTCTTTCCTCTCTTTTGTATTGCAGGAAAATATATACAAATGTATTTCATTTCCTCTTGATTTTCTTTGTAGTTATACCTCCTAAGAGGGGACTATCTCCTTTTTATCTTCTGTTTTTGAAGTACTGGGATTTGAATTTAGGGCCTCACACTCTCTTTCAGATTGCTTACTCATGGCTGGTACTCTATTGTTTGAGCCATACCTTCAGCCCTGCTTTTTGCTGATTATTATTATTATTATTATTTTGCTGGTCGTGGGGCCTGAACTCTGGGCCTGGGCACTGTCCCTCAGCTCTTCAGCTCAAGGCTAGTACTCTACCACTTGAGCCACAGCACCACTTCCAGCTTTTTCTGCTTATATGGTGCTGAGGAATCGAACCCAGGACCTCACACATGCAAGGCAGGCACTCTACGACTGAGCTACCTTCCCAGCCCCCTTGCTGATTATTTGTAAATGGAGTCTTACAAACTTTTCTTTAGCTTCAAACCATAATCCTCCAGGTTCCAACTTCCTGAGTAGCTAGGATTACAGATATCAACAACTGATGCCTGACTTGGTTTTGTTTTTTTGTTTTTTTTGGGGGGTCTGTTTTGACATTATGTAAACTGAATAGTACTCATTGTGTTCTGTGACTGTTTTTACTTACTGCTGTTTGGAATCTAGCCATATTGTTGCTTTAGATATATTCTTCCTTTTTTGTTGCTGTATATTTTTTGATATGATTCTTCATCCTGTATTGGCCTTCAGTTAGCATTTATGAATAATGCTACTGTGAGCATTCTCTCATTTCTTGTTGGACATGGGTGAAGGTACATGTGTATTGTTAACATGCTAGATCCTGCTGACCTGTTTTTGAAAATGGTTTTAAGTTTGAGAATTTTAGTTAGCATCACATCTTCTTACACATTTGTTCTTGTTAAAAGTCCTCACTCTGTTCCCAGTGTGGTAGAGCTGCAATTATATGTGATGCTTTGATATTGTATTGTCCCAGTTAATGAGGAAGTGTATTCATTCTTATCTAACTGCTATGATTTGAAAGATTTTGATTATAAATGATCTTTAAGAAATGGTGCTTTATTAAGATCATTATATTTGTATATGTGGTGTTTATTACTTGTCTACAGGTAATTTTAGTGCAATACAAGAATATATAAGTCTTGGTGGGGGTCTTTCATCTAATGACTGTTCTTGTCTTTGTTTTTCTGACCCTTGGCATTTAGCACCACTACCTGGAACCTTGACTTAGGCATTTTTAAGTCTTGAAAATGCCTCAATGGGTCTTCTTTTTTTTTAATTTAATTTTATTTTATTTGTGAACATACTGTACAGAGGGGTTACAATTACATGGGCAGGATAATGCGTACATTTCTTACCAAGCATTGCAGCCTCCT
>NW_012267312.1:5722578-5780762 GCF_000151885.1 Dipodomys ordii
AATAATGCTGCAATAAACATAGTTGTGCTGGTAGCTTTAGTGTGGTCTTGTTTGTAAACATTTGGGTAAATCCCCAAAAGTGGGATTGCTGGGTCATAGGGGAGTTCTGTGTGAAGTCTTTTGAGGAACCTCCATACTGCTTTCCAAAGTGGTTGAACAAATTCCAATGGGTCTTCTTTACTACATTCAAATCTCCTTGGGTGTCTGATAAAGCATTAATTCTTGTTGTTTTTGCCTCCTTTTATGGAATTGAGACTTGTGGAATATTTTCTTTTGTCCGGTCGTGGGGCCTGAACTCTGGGCCTGGGTGCTGTCCCTCAGCTCTTCAGCTCAAGGCTAGCACTCTACCACTTGAGCCACAGCGCCACTTCCTGCTTTTTTCTTTTTGCTTATGTGGTGCTGAGGAATCGAACCCAGGGCCTCGAGCATGCAAGGCAAGCGCTCTACCACTGAGCCACCTTCCCAGCCCATTGTGGAATATTTGATACCAGGAATGATTTCAGTATTTTGGACCAGTTCATTTCTTTTAAACTGTAATGTTGTATATTAGGAGTTAAAAGTGATCAAATTATCTACTTCCCCCAGCATCTTTTCCCATAGGGCCTAGTTTAATGTTTTATTAGTTTAATTAGTAGGTAGGAGTAATATCTATTTGTCTTTAACTCAGTGTGAAACTCCAGGGGCTTGAATTTCAGGAAGTCACTTTCTTGAAAATCATTTGATAAAAGTCAAATGTGTGTTTTTTTCTTCACTTCTCAGAGTATAAGATCAATTCTTTAATTCCAGCATGTTTTATGAAGTTACTGAGAGAGTTTCATCAAGGCAATTGCTAGGAGTTTCAGGACAACTTCTGGGAAATGGATTTGAGGTGTTACAAATTTGCATGTGCTCATTAGCTGGGGAAGAAGACATTGACTATCGATTACTTATAGTTGATGATGTCACACATGCTCTTTAAGTTACCAACGTTCTTCATTTATTTCCCCTTTTCAGGGATTGTTGCCTTTTACCCTGATCTTTAGCTGATGAATATATACCTACCCAATATTTACCCAATCTTTGGTACCAGACTTCAACTCGGAGCCTCAGGGGCTTGAATTCAAGCCTCTGAATTCAACACTGACTTAAAAATAGACATCACTTCTACCTACTAATTAAACTAATAAGATACATATTAAATGAGGTCCCATGGAGGAAAGATGCTGGGGGAAGTAGATCATTTGATCACTTTTAACTCCTAACATAGAACATTCCAGCTTAAAGATTACAGCTTAAATTATGAACTACATGTTCATAATTTGGGCACTTGTGACCCCATTCCCATCTCCAGAGGCCACCATGCTATGTCTGGAAAGATTTGGGGTTGCCACAATTGAAGGGGGAATGTGTAACTAGCATCTAGTGGGTAGAGAGCAGGAATGCCATTGAACCATCTTACAATGTCCAGGACAGCCCCACGGGAAAGAATTCTCTGCTTCAGAATGTCAGAAACACCGAGACTGAGAAGCTTACTGCAGGGTAAATGAGTTTTCTCATCTTCTTTTTATGTCTTTTCCACTAACTCTCATGGCTATGTTTTATGAGTTAATTGTTGGTTTACATTTATATTCTGTAGGGCTCTAATATGATCAATATTGTTGAATAATTGAATAGTTTTAGAGATTTTATATATATACACATCTTACAAATACATAATTTGATAGATTTTGATAAATATATATGAATATAGAATTATGTTTTAAAATATACAAATATAATTTTATATATTCACACATGCTTATATAAATTTTGATAAATATGTATAGATGTGTGACCACTGTCATAACCATTGAAATATGTTTATATTTTAATTCTGCAATTTCAAGTATATTTGAAATATACTTCACGTATATATCTATCTCATTTCTTAAATGAGGACAGAAGTAAATTTGAAGTAATTCAGTCACTGATGGGTATCTGATGACTAATATGGAGTAAGTAATGAAGGAGGACACCTTGGAGCAGAGTTGTGAATTCTACTCTTGTTTTGTGTGTGTGCACATGTGTGCATGTGTGTGCGCGCACGCGTGTGTGCTGGTACCAGGTTTGAACTCAGAGCCTCATACTCTTGCTCAGCTTTTTTTGCTCACAGCTGGTGGCCTGGTTTTATTTTGCTCTTTTGAGCCATGCCTTCAGCCCTGCTGTTTTCGCTGGTTAATTGGAGATGGAACCTCAGTCTTTCTACCCCGACTAGCTTTTTATTTGTAATCCTCCAGGTCTCAGCTTCCTGAGTAACTAAGATTATAGGTGTGGGCCACTAGTACTCAACTGAATTTTACTCTATTTTAATCTTAACTTGATGGTATTTTAGTTTCCTTGGGAGGTCACATCTAGACCCCCTGGATGATTCTGACAAGGCATTTTCCAGGAAGTCTAGATTAGCTTCTACCATAAAGTACTCAATTTTATCTTTACAATTTTGTGGGGGTCCCATTGCATTTCCTAGGACCTTTTTTGTTCTTCTAGGTATAAAACAAAACAGCATGAGTGTTTGAAATGAAACCGGATTATGTGTTTTTCTCCTAAAAGATAATTTCTAGAATGTTGATTGCTTTGGTGGTTGTGTTTCACCTCTCAATAAGTAGTAGCAGTTGTCTGTGGTGAAGTGAGTAGAAACCCATGCTGCTGTTGCTGCACTGATTTCTTAGAGTGAGAGGTTTGTCTTGACCATTAAGTGCTATAATGGGAGCTTGGGAGATGACTTGAGATGAGTATGAATCTTGAAATGATCAGTGAGTCTGATTGCTTGGCAGGTGTTTTCTTTCTTTCCTTTTAGTTCTATATCTGATCAAGGTGGAATTAATAATTCAGAGTTTCATGGGGGCATTTGCTGTGTCTGTAGGAAAACATAAAAGGGTCAGAAGGAAAGGAAAGGTTTTACTTCCATTCCTGTCATTGTGGTATATGGAGAATACACGGAGTTCTTGTGTGATGACACAGTGAAGTATGTTTCAAGCATTTCGATACATTTTGAGGTATTTAACTACCCCTTAATAGTGTAGACAATAGTTCAGAATAACCACAGGAATTCTGCTGGTTTTATTTGTGGGTTTATTGTAGGCAAACTATCAACAGTATTGAAATGATACTCTGTGAAGAGGGGGGAAAAAAGAACATACTCATAGTTTAAAATGCTGTGTTTGCTGGTTTTTCCTTGTTGACCTTATCCACCAATCAAGAACTGCTGGAGAAAAAAAAATTACACTAGAATAATCCTGCCAAATCCACTGTGTAATCCTGGGATTATTTGCATTGCCCCACAGGGTAACCTTAGTATTGCAGAACCTTCATGATGAAAATAGTCTTCCAACCTGAGAAAATCTGAACTGCTTTGAAACAACATTTCAAATGCCAAGAAATCATTATTTAGGGGAAAACATTTGCCCTTAGTCCCTTTTTCCTTAGTGTTAGCCCACGTTGTTCAAGGTTAGCTAACTGGCAATTGACTTAGAAGGGTGATTTCTTTTTGTCAGTACTAGTGTTTGAACTCATGGCCTGCATTTGCTTTCTTGACTTGCTTGGCTGGTGCTTTACCACTTGAATCATACCTCTGACACTTTTTTGCTGGTTATTTTGGAGATGTAGTCTTTTGAACTTTTCTACCTGGACTGGCTTCAAAGCTTTATCCTCTGGGTCTTACCTTCCCCAGGGGCTAAGATAATAGGTGTGAGTCACCTGCATCTGGCTCTACTATGTACTTCTGCTGCTTCTCTTGACCTGGAGGCTATTTTACAAATGAGTTTGTGGTTTTTCTCACCTCCATCTGAGTCCAATTTAGCATTAAGGGATGGCTAAGAGTTTCCTTTCTTTTGTCAGTCTTGGGGCTTGAACTCAGGGCACTATCCCTGAGCTTCTTTTATTCAAGACTAGCACTCTACCACTTGAGCCACATTATCACTTCTGGCTTTTTCTGTTTCTGTGGTAGTGAGGAATCGAACCTGGGGTTTCACGCATTAGGCAAGTGCTCTACCACTAAACCACATCCCCAGCCACATCCCTAACCCTGGCTTAGATTTTCTGAATTCAGACTTTCTAGTTGGTAGTGATCAAGTTTTTTGCTGTTTGCCGCTTGGTTGGTGACAAACCACTAAGAGGTTACAATTTGGTAAAGGTGCTAAAAGAACAGGAGCTGAACTTTCAAAATGTTGGGGAGTAAGACAGATTTGTGTCCTGCTATTTTCTCATTCAATCAGATTTTTTCTCAGGTCTTTAAAATTTTTTTGACAGATGTCATTGAAAGGCCATGTAGTTTGTACCTTTAGGTTTATTTATTGAGTAGCTTTCCTGCTGTTGCATATGTAGGCTATTCCTAATTTTTCACTATTGGAAGGTGTAACTAATAGCACTTCAATCTATGCCTTCACATTTAATTATTCACTTTACCTTGAGGCAGAACTAAGTAGGAATGCTTTCAAATATTATACTTAAAGCTTAAAGGGCTTTCTGAAAGGATGTTTACCAAGTAGCATCTCCCTGTTAATTATTTAAAAACATACCAAGTACAAAGCACTCTTACAGTGCTTTTTACTCTTTAAAGGCAGGAAAGACTGCCTTAAAAATCTACAATTCACAGATTTAAAAGTGGTAAATTATCCAACACTACCCATTGTTTTTGTTGCTGATTTTTTTCATTCCTTTTTAAGTTTATGGGGTAGGAGCTATGTAAATTAAAACAAGACATAGTTCTAAGGCCGTAGAGTAGTTTGATAATGGTAATTAAGTTCTCTATAAAGATATAGCCAGATATCATTCTAAGGACTTGGACCAAGGAAACCTGGTTTGTTCAGGACTACTTTTCTCTAGCTTTTTAAATTCACTGTATTCCTATGTTCTAGATGATTGGATTCAACTTGCTAAAATTTTGATTAGCATGTATACATATATGTTCATGAGGGGTGGTGTTCTTCAGTTTTCTTGTATTCCAGCTTTAGTTATTTTTTATAAAAACAGGATTCTGGCCATAACCTGAAATTGTAAGTATTCCCTTTTATTCTAATTTTTGAAAGTGACTATGCAGAACCGGTACTAATTCTTTCTTTAAATATTTGGTAGATTTTACTAGTGAAGCCATCTGGACTCCTTTCTTTTTGAGAAGGTTTCAAAATGAAATCCAACCTTCTTAACAGTACAGATCAATTCAGGTGATCTAATTTTTCTTAAACGAGGTATGGTAGTTTATGTCTTTCAAGGAATGAGTTCATTTAAACTAGGTTATTGAATTTATTGATATTAAATTTTAAATCATGTTTTGTGATTATGCTTTCAATATCTGTAGGATCTGTAGTGATGTTGCCTTTCTTAATAACTATATTGGTAATTTGTTGTCTTCTCTCTTTTCCAGATCAGTCCAGCAAGAGGTTCATCAATTTGGTTGACCTTTTCAATGAGCAAGTTTATGGTGTCATTTGAAAAAGTTTTTGTTTTGTCTGATTTTATCGCTTTCAATTCTGCTTTGATTTCCTTTTTCTACTTACTTTGGATTCAATTTTCTCTTGTTTAGAGGATCAGCTTTTCTTGTTCATCTGGTGGTTTCCAAAAGTCCAAGCTGATGTCATTGATTGAGATTTTTTTCTTTTTTATATAGCCATTCAATGCATACAATTCTCCTTAAGTACTTAGATATATATATCCTTTAATTTTTATGTGATTTTTTCCATTTTCTTTCACTTTTCCTTTATGCATCTTAAAGCACTATTCTAAAATGCATAAATGTTTGATTATTATGTTCTTGTAAATTGAGACCTTTGTCTCAATTTGTTTTTAGTCCTGATAACATTGTTTACTCTGAAATGCACTTTGTTCAATATTAATATACCCATTTCTTTTCTGGCTAATGTTAAAACTTATCCTTTTACTTTTAATTTATTTGTATCTTTATATATAAAGTGTATTTATATTTTTAAATTAATTTTGGTAGTACTGAGGTTTGAATTTAGGTTTGCACTTGCCTATCAAGAACTGCTGCCACTGGAGCCACACCTGAGTCTGTTTTCATTTTAAGTATTTTTTTCAGATAGGGTCTTTCACCTTTGTCTCTTATCTCCACCTTCCAAATAGCTGGAATTATAGGTGTGAGCCACCATGCCTGGTCTATCACCAATGTTTTTGAAAGGTATCATTACTAAAGGTATCATTCTAGGTTGATACAGTTTTTTTCATTCTTTCTGCATTTTAAAGATATTGCTCCTGTGTCTTCTTCTTTGCATTGTTTCTAATGAGAATTGTGGCATCTTTATCATTGTTTCTCTCTGTAGAATATCACTTTTTCTGGTAGGTTGTGAGATTTTTTTTTTCATGTTATACTTCGGGTTTGTTGAGCTTCCTGAATATGTAAGCTTATTATATGGAAAAAATGTGGAAAATTATGGCCATTGTTCCTGTCTCCTTCCTTTCTTGCCTTTTTTAAAAAATAGGAAATAGTATTTAGAAATTAGGTTTTGTGTGGTAGTTTTGTTTTTTAACTACTTAAGTGTCCCTTCTTGGCCCCTGTGAGCACCTAGAAAAGGTATTTAAGTACACTAAGGATGCACATACACGTGTCTTTTTGTGTGGCTAAAGTTAGAATGTTTGCCCTTTCCCAAAGCCATATTGGAATCTATCATTGTACCAGTGTTAAGAAGTGGGAACTTTAAAAGCAGGCACCAGGAGTATGTTCATCTGATTGGATTAATGCTGCTGTTGTGGAAGTAGATTTATTATTACAGCAATTGATTCTTTTCAAAGGATGAGGTGGGCCCTGGTTTAGATCTTTCTTGCAGTCTCTAACCTTGGCTTTGTCCTTCAGCTACGGGATGATGCAGCAGCAAGGCCCTTGTCAGATGCCAGTAGTTTGAGTGCAAAGACTTTCAGGCTCCCAAACTATGAGAAACACATTTAATTCTCTAAAAGTCACTCAGCCTCAGATATTCTTTTATAGCAGCACAAAACATACTTAAGGTCTTCCTTTCTACCTTCCCTCTTTTTCTCTCCTGTTCATCCATCTATCTTATCCATGTATCCATTTATCTATAAAAAACAACATAGGACTATTTGGTTGAAATTCAGTGTCACATAGTTCTCCAGCCTTCTTTTGCTGGCAGTAAGAAAACTTGCTTCTCAGTATCAAAATTATATGTAAACATATTTCTCTACTTATTTTAATCTTTTTTTTTCTTTGTCGGTTGTGGGGCTTGAACTCTGGGCCTGGGCGCTGTCCCTCAGCTCTTCAGCTCAAGGCTAGTGCTCTGTCACTTGAGCCACAGCACCACTTCCAGTTTTCTGGTGGCTTATTGGAGATAAGAGTTTCACAGACTTTCCTGCCTGGGCTGGCTTTGAGCTGAGATCCTCAGATCTCAACCTCCTAAGTAGCTAAGATTACTGGTGTGAGCCACCAGCACCAAGGCACTTCTTTTAATCTTAATGTATAAACAAGCCAGTTTTGGAGCTGTTATCCATACCCTTGTGAGAAACACTTTTTTATTTTTTTATGTTTTTATTGTAAAAATAGTGTACAGAGGGGTAACAGTTACATGTGCAAGGTAATGAGTACATTTCTTATAAAGCATTGTTACCTCCTCCTTTGTTTTTCCCCTGCCATACCTTCCTTCCCATCTTCACCCCCTGTCCCCACTGAAGTTATAAAGTTTGTTTTCAACATAGTGTCTTGTACATCTCATTGTTAGAATGAGCCAACCTGTATCCCTGTTTCAGCATTTTGTTATTTCCCTTCCCCTCCCCAAATTAGAAAATGTATATGCAAGATGCAGGGCACCGACGTCAAAGACAGTGAAAACAGGGGTTATACTGTGGGGGAAGAACATACAAGAGACACAAAAAAATTACATAGTACATTTTAGATATGTTAAAAACAATAGCAAGAAAGAAAAAACAAGTTGTGTCCCTATCTTAGGGTTCATTGCACTTAACATCATCTTACATGGTCCTATGTACATAGCTTCTGATCTTTTCTGCTTGTCCTCGACTTATACTAGTTATTGCAAATAAGGGAAACCATGGGACCTATGTTTCTTTAGGCCTGGCTTACTTCACTTAATATAATTTTGAGAAACACTTTTAATAGCTTAAATACAGTACTGGCTACTGTGAACAATGGTCAGTCAGGATGCTGGTTACACAGTTAATAAAGTTAGTCTTCCCCACCCCTTCAGTGTGGGGTACAAGTAGATTCTTTTGTTAGGCTTGTGTTTGCCCTCTTTCCCTCAAACACACATATTCTGGTTGATTTTATTGCTTGTGTATGTTAAATATCACTGTTTCTGAGTATCAGTGCTGTCCCAAAAGGTATACATGGAGTCATTATTCCCTTATTGCTAATACCCTAATTCCGTTCCTCCTTTTTCCATCCCATCCTGTCTACTGTCTTAGAATACCAATTTCTTTCATTTTTGAGTTTAATTATACAAATGAAAAGATATGATTTCTTATATCATCTCCTTTCTTGCATAAAAAGTAACATAGAGGGGCTGGGAAGGTGGCTCAGTGGTAGAGTGCTTGCCTTCCATGCATGAGGTCCTGGGTTCGATTCCTCAGCACCACATAAGCAAAAAGAAAAAAGCCGGAAGTGGCGCTGTGGCTCAAGTGGTAGAGCGCTAGCCTTGAGCTGAAGAGCTGAGGGACAGTACTCAGGCCCAAAGTTCAGGCCCCATGACTGGCCCCCCCCCCAAAAAAAAAGTAACAGATTTTTTTAATACTTTAGCTTTTTTTAAAAGTGTTTGAAAAATCATACTATATTCAGGTTCTACAGTGTGATTATTTGATATGTATGCACATTATATAATATTTCTCACAATAAAATTCATATATCCTTCACTAGATCTAGGTACCTGTGGGGGGGGGAGGAGGGTGGTATAAAGACACTTCAAATCTGCACCTTGCTTTTTTTGTAACAATTTATCCTGCATAGATAAATTATATCAGTTCATAGAGATCTTCCTTATAGCAGCAGCATCCCATTCTGTGGCTGTACTTTAAAATTATTCTCTTTTTGAGGCTCAGTTAGATTGTTTCTGGTATTTTATAATTGCAAACAAAATTTCAAGGACTAATTCTATCCACATATATTTTGTTTTTGATTTTTTCCATATATATTTTATAATGGAGGTATGTCCATTTGTTTCCTTGAAGATCTGATTCATATGAAAGAACAACAGGATTAAAATCTATTTCTGTATGATTTTTTTTTGTCGGTCATGGGGCTTAAACTCTGGGCTTGGGCATTGTCCGTGTGCTCTTCAGCTCAAAGCGAGCGCTCTACTGCTTGAGCCACAGCGCCACTTCCAGTTTTCTCATGGTTTACTGGAGATAAGAGTCTCATGGACTTTCCTGCCCAGGCTGGCTTTGAACCACAATCCTCAGATCTCAGCCTCCTGAGTAGCTAGGATTACAGGCGTGAGCCACTGGTGCCCGGCTTTCCTGTATGATTTTTATCAAAAGAAAATGCAGAACTTTACAGAAATATAGATGAGGCAATTTTCCAGTGTGTCAGCTGTACTCCTCCTTTCCTTTATGAATACTATGTTTCTGCAGTCATCTCCTTCTTTAATCATTTTTCATAGAATTGTCTAACATTGTGAATATTTCTGATTTTTCTGACAGAAGGGTAAGTATCTACAATTTGTTTTTGTCTTGTCAAACTAAAAGGTACAACCAGGCCGAGCCCTAGTGACTCATGCTTATAATCCTTGTTGCTGAGGACACTAAGACCTGGGGGATAATGATTTAAATCCATCCTAGGCAGTAAAGTCTTCAAAACTACATATCTAGTTAACCAGCAAAAAAAACTGGATGGGAGACATGGCCGTAGTGGTAGAACACCATAATGTGAGTAGAACAAGCTGAGTTGAAAGCATGAGCTCTGAGTTCTAGCTCCTGTATAGGGAAAACATAAAAGGAAGCAAACAATCTCTCAAATGTTGTATTAGTAAGATGTAGTCAAATGCAGACAGCTATTTTTCCTTCTAACTGCAACTTGAACCATGTGTGTGGAACAAAAGTTGGCATAGGAGAAAAGACAGCTGTGGAGACTTCTCAAGTAGCGTGGAAAATCAGATTGGCTTAAATTATGGAGAAGTCTATGCTTACTCTCAAATAGAACTTTGAGTTTTTAAATTATTAAAAACAAACTATCAAGTTGGAATCAGAGGCGTGAAAAGATAGGCTTTTAAGTCGGTCGTGGGGTTTGAACTCTGGGCCTGGGCACTGTCTCTCAGCTCTTCAGCTCAAGGCTAGCGCTCTACCACTTGAGCCCCGGTGCCACTTCGTTTTCTGGTAGTTTATTGGAGATAAGTATCTCATGGACTTTTTTGCCCAGGCTGGCCTTGAACTGCGATCCTGAAATCTCAGCCTCCTGAGTCGCCAGGATTATAGGCAGGAGCCACTGGTGCCTTGCTCCCAAAGCCTCACCTTCCTCAGCTGCCTGCCCTTCTGCAGTACCCATAAACACAATATGCTTTTCATCAGCGTTGTGGTTATTTGTGTAGCTCTGCAAATCTTTGTGGGAGACCAATATACTTCTAAATTATATCTTCAAAATCAAATTTCCACTGGAGAGTTTGATTCAAATTACCCTTCTTACCAGGCTCTTTGGTTCCAGATTTCCTTCAAAAATTAAAGGGTGCCTCATCTGTACTTTACCTTTTATTTCACCAAGGTGGCTTTGATTTATTATGTGTACCTAGGGTAAGAGCACTGAGGCAGTGAGTGAGAAAGCCAATGCCTTTATCTGCAGATAACAGCTTCCTAATAACCCCAGCCCTTATCTGCATGGTAAAATGGACAAGTGGTGCTTTGCCTACTTATATGTCAGCTGCCTGCAAATGAAGCCCTCTGTACTTTCAGCTGGCCTCTCCTTTGCTTTCTTAGTGCTGCTAATGGTTTGTTGGTAGAGGAGAAAAACTACCCTAATTTCTGATCCTATTTGAAAAGCAATAATGAGATCCTAATATACCTTGCTTCATTTTCCTTTACAAACTGATAGATTTAGGCAAATAAATGAATGTAGCATCATCTATTCTAGTCTATTTTGCACACATATCTGCTAATATTCTGAAAGATTAGTTATTTAAAAATATTTAATATGCTAATACCTACTATTTGAAGTTGAAGTAGTTTTTTGTTTGTTTGTTTGTTTGTTTTTTTGCCAGTCCTGGGGCTTGGACTCAGGGCCTGGGCACTGTCCCTGAGCTGCTTTTTTACCACTTGAGCCACAGCACCAATTCTGGCTTTTTCTGTGTATGTGGTACTGAGGCATAAAACCCAGGGCTTCATGCATGCTAGGCAAGCACTCTACCTCTAGGACACCTTCCCAGCCTGAAGTAGTTTTATAAATAAGTAATTCTCATCTATTGGACATATGAATTTCTTGAGGTAACCTTAACTTACAGTCTTATTTCTCAAAGTATGTGTGTCACCAGCATAATCTAGGAATTAGGTAGAAAGACAGGTCTCTCATCAGACCTCTCCTCAGACCTTTCCTCAGACTGGAATCCTAAGGGGGATGACTGTAGCAAAGCACTACCATAGGAGATGGAAAATTTGCTTAGGAATCAATCTAGAATTCATTCTCGCCTGCCTGCCTGCCTGCCTGCCTTCCTCCTCCCCCCCACCCGTCCCCCTCCCTCCCCCCCTCAACAACTTAGTTCATGATTTTCCAAAGCTTTGATTTTTTTTTCTTTTTTTCATATTTAAAAGAATTGAAAGCTGAATTTCCCCCCAGGCTCATAGGAGAACAAATGAATACAAAGTCTAAACACCCATTTTAAAACTTGTTGGAAGAAAGCATGTAACTATCAATATTGTGTTGTTGCTAACTTGTTCTGCCCATCTGCCTTTTGAAGCCTCAAGGCAGGGTATGGAAATAAGTCAATCCTCATTATTCACAGACTGTGTTTGAGAATTTTCTTAGTTGCTAGAATTTATTTGTAACCCCCAAATCAATACTTAACACTTTGTAGTCACTAGTAAATATCCACAGAGGTGAAAAATTTGATTCACTCAATGTGTACATTTTAGTCGCAAGTCAAACAGACAATATTCTACCTTCTTGGTTCAATTGTCATAATGCAACAGATAGCCTTTTCACAATCTGTTTAGTGCTATGTTTACCCTAGTTTTGTGCTTTTTTTTTTGCTATTCAACTCTGTCCCCCAGCATAGTGCTGAAGTGCTGTGTGGTGTTTCTAAGCACAAGAAAACTATAATAAACCTTGTAAAGAAACATTTTTTGGCATAATAGTGATGTTAACCATGCTTTAATAATAATGAATCTGTTCTCTTCATTGCCCTTCATACCCACCCCCTGCCTCCTACAGAGACAGAGGGAGGAAGAGAGAAAGAGGGAAGGAGGCAAGAAGGGAGGGGAGGGAGTATGAGTGAGCAAGAGTGCAATAGAAAAACATACAAAGTCATGAATTACCCACAAAAAAGTGGAGACCAGGGGCTTGGAGGAACATAACCAACCATATATTTTCTTAGGAGTAGTACTTTAATATTCACTAGTTCACTGTTTGCTGTATAAAAACCTAGGTGCTGCAAATAGTAAGAATAAACTCTGTATTTTAACATTTACACTAGAATTCTCACTAAGATTCATGATCTCTTTTGCAGGTGATATTGAGATTAGCTTGTTATAAGAAATTTTGAGCCAGGTGGTGTTGGCCCATGCCAACATGATCCTATTTGGGAGGGTGAGAGCTGAGGATCGAGGTTCAAAGCCAGCCCCAACAGGGAAGTCCATGAGACTCTTATCTCCGATAAACAACTCAGAAGAAAGCTGGAAGTGGAGCTGTGGCTCAAGTGGTAGGGCTCTAGCCTTGAGCACAAAGAGGATCAAGGACAGCACCAAGGCTCTGAGTGAGTTCAAGCCCCAGGAACAGCAAAAAAAAAAAAAAAAAAAGAAAAGAAAAAAATTTGAATTGTACCATGAATTCAATTCAAATGAAGATACTTGGTAATTTATAAAAACATATCAATATTTGAATGCTTTTGTGGGATCAGAACAATATTTCAGGTAGATTCCTCTCCTGTGAGGAGACTTGTCACAGTAGACAAGTATATAGCAGTTGTTCTAGAACCACCAGTTTGTATGTTACATGCTTACTTAGTTTACTTATTGCTGGTATTTTTTGTTTGTTTATTTTATTTTATTTTATTTTTTGGGTCCAGTTGTGGGGCCTGAACTCTGGGCCTGGGCGCTGTCCCTCAGCTCTTCAGCTCAAGGCTAGCGCTCTACCACTTGAGCCACAGCGCCACTTCTGGCTTTTTTCTTTTTGCTTATGTGGTGCTGAGGAATCGAACCCAGAGCCTCAGGCGTGCAAGGCAAGCGCTCTGCCACTGAGCCCCCTTCCCAGCCCTGTTTGTTTATTTTGGGGGGAAATTTTTGCACAAATTTTCTGGAGTCTGTGAATTACTCTCCTGATCCCATGATCTACACAGTCACATTGATAAGGGTTTTCTTATACTATTTGCAGTGGACAGAACCCATTTATATCACAACCCCTCTGGCTGTAGTTGACATTCTGTAGCAGCAAAGCCTGTTAGTGGTACAGTTTCCATTGTTGCCTTCTTAGGTTCTTGTCTCAGGATTCAGTGAAGTACAAAGACATGAAAGGTTGGAAGGTCTCTGCTGTGCTACCACCTTTCCCCCTTGGTTTCTGCTGGTCTGACTCTAGTTGGCCAGTTCTAAGGTTGGTTTTGGTGCCTGTCCTGGGGCTTGAACTCAGTGCCAGTGCTCTATCCCTGAGCTTTTTTTTGCTCAAGGCTAGTGCTCTACCACTTGAGCTACAGCTTTACTTCCATCTTTTTGGTGAGTAATTGGAGATAAAAGTTCCTTGGATTTTTGTCTGGGCTTCCTTTGAACAATGATCCTCATATCTCAGCTTCCTAAGTAGTTAGGATTACAAGTATGAGCAGAATCATATTCTATATGACTGGTTGTTTTTCAACCACCTAATGCTTTATTTAAGAAATAAAGAATGGGGGCTGGGAAGGTGGCTCAGTGGTAGAGTGCTTGCCTTGCATGCCTGAGGCCCTGGGTTCGATTCCTCAGTACCACATAAGCAAAAAGAAAAAAACCGGAAGTAGCCCTGTGGCTCAAGTGGTAGAGTGCTAGCCTTGAGCTGAAGAGCTGAGGGACAGCACCCAGGCTCAGAGTTCAGGCCCCACGACGGACCCCCCCCCCAAAAAAAAGAAAGAAAGAATGTAGCCCAGTGCAGTGGCCTATAAATCAAGCTACTTGGGAGGTGGAGATTGGGAGTGGGTATCATGCATAAAAGTTTAGAAGTCTCTATCTCAACCAATGGCTGGATATAATAGCATGTTCTAATCATCCCAGCCACAAAGGGAAACACAAATAGGGACAACACAGTGCAGGCTGGCCCAGGCATAAAGCGAGATACCATTGCAAATATAACCAACACACAAAAAAAAAGGGCTGAAGGAGTGGCTCAAGTGGTAGAGAGTAGAAAGTATGGGGCTCTGATTCAAATCCCAGTTCTGCCAAACAGATAAAAGAAAGAATGTCAAATGAATTGATTGATCCAACAGAGTAATGGTATTCTAGATTTTAATGCCTATCATTCATCAGTTCACACAATGAATGATACACTGCAGTAGAAATGAATGAACCATTGCAATATCCAACAGTATAGATGGATCTTAATACAATAAAGTAATTCTTCAGGATTGCATGATAGGAATATATCAAAGATCAGTTATTTGGAATGAGGGAGAAAGGTGGAGGGAACAAGGACAATTACATAAAGAAATATAAGTTACTGTCATGTTCTAGTCAGTGGGCTCATGTTCTGTATGTGTATTAATGTGATAAACACAAATACACAAGGCCATGATGCGTGGTCATGAATGAAGGATGTTGTTCAATATGAGTTATTCAATTCTTTTCAGCAGAGCATCATACTTAAAAATATCCCTATTAGGAAATGTGAGAGTAACTGTTATCCTTTTACCCTCTTTTGAAGATGAATTAATCACCTATGTAAGAACTATATCTGTTTTGTATGAGAGAAAAGAGAAATGATCAAATATAAAATGTAATATTAGTGGTGGGTTCAAAGACAATAAGCATTATGAAAATGAGAAGATAATGAGAATACTGCACAAATAGCTAGCCTTGTTTGACTCAATCAAGGACTGGGGGACGTGGAGATGAATTGCAATCAATTCTAATGGAGTCCTATTTTGTGGCGCTTGTATTAGCATGTCCTACATTTTCTTGGCAGCAGGAAGCAAAGGGCACAATTCAAAGAAAAGCAACTGTGCAAGGCTTGTGAGAAGAATATGCATCCTATTTCTTCTAAGAAAGCTTTGCCTTCCAATTTTGTGAGAAGTACCCTTCATTTGACCATGATTTTGTTTTCTTCTGCCAGTGTGTGCGTGAGCACTCTCTTGCACTCACTCTCTCTCTCTCTCTCTCTCTTTCTCTGTCATGTGCTTGCTTGCTCACTTAAAATTTCTTGTCAATCCTACATTCTGTTTAATGCTAGAATCCCTGAAATCCCTTTCTAGTAGCAGTTGGTGCAAGACAATGTGCATTTATTTTGGTGGCAGCTTTTTCTAGTTTCCATGCCAGAATGTCTGCCTTCACAATGAGCTCGTTTTAAGGCACTTTAGATTTCAGCCAATTCCCAGTGTCAGATGTGAACAGACTAAGTTCTATCTGAGAATAAAATCTCTCTTTTAGCAGGATCTTTAGTTTCTCTCTTGGCAGAGTCCAGAGAGAGGAATTGAACATTGTTTGGATTCCCATGTCATTTCAAAAACTATATCATGAGGGTCTTCCTGTCTCCTGGGTGATATGTGGCCATTTTCTTCCTGGAACAGCCACTCTGTGTATTTTTAATAACAGCAGGAGAGGATGAATATTTGGGGGAGCTGTGTACCCAGCTGGAAAGCCTAAGCATACAAAGGGTCTTAAGTTTCCCTTGATCTTATTTTCCCCCAACCCCCTACTTGCTTTTTTTGTAAGGACAGAAATGGAAAGCCCACTTGTGAAAAGCATCTCACTTCGGGCTTACTAGCTGCCATTCATTTCTTTGGCTCTTTGTTCCATTTCTTCTACAAGCAAGGAAAGCACATAAGTTCTGCCAGCTGTTTGTCACTTCCAAAGATACGATGCTGTTTCTGTCACGTCTGTCCAGCCCAGCTAAGAGTAGAATCTTCAAGTTGGATGACCTATAAATAGGAGGCCCTAGAGGATATAATTTAGTATTGTATTTCTTTTTTTCAAAGCTTCTTTTCTATTCCTAGCTAATTAGCAAATGTTACAGACTTAGAGTAGTTTGTAATTAAAAGTGACACTCTTTCCTTACAATCAGCAAGAAAGTAAATGTTACATTCTTCCTTGTCACGATGGGATTTATGTCAGCACCACTATTTCAGAATTGTGTCCCAGGTGCTTAGAATGAACTATAGCTTTTGGTTCCCTCCCTCCTCCCCTCCCTTTTTTCTTTCTGTCTTTCTTTCTTTTTCTTTTTTGGTCATGGGGCTTGAACTCTTTTAATTTAAATTTTATTTTTAAATGTTATTATAAAGGTGATGTACAGTAGAGTCAGTTACGTAAATTAGGTAAAGAGTACATTCTTTTTGGACAGTGTCACCCCTTCCCTCTCTCCCAGTTTTTACCTCCTGTCCCCACTCACAATTGGCATAGTTCATTTTCAACACAGTGTCTAGTGAGTATCACTGTTGCGTTTGTGACAAAACTGCTGCATTAATGACAAAAACAAAAGTCAGTTTTCTAAGTTAGTTGATTTGGTAAGTATTCTCTCTTGGTCCTAGAATCCAGGATATCAGTGGTCCATAGACCAGAGAGAGACCACAACAAAAAGACCCTTCTCCTCACACTTCCTTCATCATCAGAAGATGTTCTCCATACCCTGGGCCATCACTTTTAACTGAGCAGGTCTTTTACCCTTCCTTCATCTACTTTGCAGAAGGTCCTCACATGTGAAGACTCAGGCATAGGAGTCAATCATAGTGAGTATAAAGTGGAGGACTATGACATTCTGAAGGAGTATTTACATTAGAAGTGAATCATAAGTAAGTCTTAAGTCAGGAATCATGAATAGTTCCTTTTGGGGAACTGCATATCATATAGGGCATGTACAAATGCGTTGACTTCACTTTTGGACTTTATTGATCCTAGAAAATTGTTTAATTAAGTCAGGAGAGTTACTTTTGAGGGCACATTGGTAGAGACTATAGCCGCTACCGTGTGACAAATGTCATTATGGGAGAAGCCACAGATTAGAAACTCAGTGTTATTGAAGTAAGTAAGACTACACAAGTGTTGGGCATAGGGAGGTATTGCTTATTGGGGATGGTAATTAATCATCTCCCACAGTGGAGATAATTTTTCTGGTTCTGGGGCTTGAACTCAGTGCCTAAGTGCTGTTCCTGAGCCGCTTTGTGCCAAGGCTAGTGCTCTACCACTTGAGCCACAGCACCACTTCTGGCTTTTTTTTTTTGATTAGTTTATTGGTGATAAGAGTTTCAAGGACTTTCCTGCTCAGGCTGGCTTCTAACCTTGATCCTCAGATCTCATCCTCCTAAATAGCTAGGATTATAGGTGTCAGCCACTGGTGCTGGGCCCACAGTGGAGATTTAATTTGCAAATGCAACTTCGATTTCTTCCAGTACCGTTGTTTCTGGTATGAGGTAAGAGAGCTGAGGACAAGAAAACCATGTTTCTGCATTGATGTGATAAATGTGCTTTCTAAATGAGAAACCACAGGCCAGTCTGGTAGAGGGATTTTTAAAAAAGTGTCCTAAGTATAAAACATAATCATCTTTGTGTATTCTTGGGAAGAGAAGGCACCAAAGGTAGTGAATATAAATGTGCTGATTCATAGACTAATGTACATAAAAATGAGGAACTTTTGCATTACTGACACTGCAAATAAAACAGGAAAACAAACTGGGAAAGTTATTGATAATGGCCAAATGAGTAATATTCCTAAAAATTACCTAGAAAGAAATTTCAATAGAAAGGCAAAATATCTGAGTGAATATATATTTAGAGCAGGTATTCAAAAGGCCAGTACAATCACACGAAACCTATCATTCGCCATTAGAAAAATACAAACCAAAATGACAAGAAACTAAGATACCTGTTATAGAGAAGAAGTACTGGCATGCGTTTCTGGGAGTAATGGAAAATGACAGGGCTACTTTGGAACAGAGTCTGGCATTTCTTCAAATGATTAACATAAAGTTACCATGTGATCGAGCAGTTCCACATCTAGATAGAGACCCAAGAGATTTAAAACCTGCTTACACACATGCAGTTGTGTTTAAATGTGTGTTTCAGCATTATTTTTAATAGCCTCAAAGTGGAAACAACCCAAGTGTTTATCACTTGATACCTTGAAGAACCCAGAGCTACAGCAGTTTTTCAATGTGTAAACCATAGTCTTATTTTTCTTTTTAAGTTGGGAATTGATCGGTTGGGGCTCTATAAATAGTGGGAACTCAGGCATCCTTAGTCTTCCAGTTTGGAGGTTGATGCCCTCCACTCTCAGGAGAGAAGGACCATCCTCTCTTCACTGCATCCCGTTAGAACAATATCCTGTCCCCGGATAGGATGGCCACTTCTTTTTTTATTTAAATTTTATTTTTTAATTGTTATTGTAAAGGTAATATACAGAGGAGTCACGGTTACATAAGTTAGGTGAAGAGTACATTTCTTCTGGGACAATGTCACCCCTTCCCTCACTCCCAGTTTTTACCTCCTGTCCCCCACTCACAATTGATATAGTTCATTTTCAACACGGTGTCTAGTGAGTATCACTGTTGCCTTTGTGACAAAACTGCTGCATTAATAACAAAAACAAAAGTCAGTTTTCTAAGATAGTTGATTTGGTAAGTATTCTCTCTTGGTCCTAGAATCCAGGATATCAATGGTCCATAGACTAGAGAGAGAGACCACAACAAAAAGACCCTTCTCCTCACACTTCCTTCATCATCAGAAGATGTTCTCCATACCCTGGGGCATCATATTCATAAAGGTGCATCTTCAACTGGAATCTAAACACTGTTTCTAAGTAGCAGCATTTCTAAATGATTAGGCTGCTTTATGATGTCAGTAAATTATTGTGATCAAATATCTTTATGACATTGTATGAGGAAATGTGTTCAAGTTGCAAACAATTTAGAAATGATCTTTTGGGAACACAGCAGCTATTTTTTTGTAGTGCTGGAGATGGAACCCAGGGCCTTGTGCATGCTAGCAAGTGTTCTCCCACTGGCCTATCCTCCAAGCTCCCAATCCAGTTTTTTTTTTTTTTTTTGTGAGCTAGAACTGCCTTTTTTTTTTTTTGGTAGGTCGTAGGGCTTGAACTCTGGGCCTGGGTGCTGTCCCTGTGCTCTTCAGCCCAAGGTGAGCACTCTACTACTTGAGCCACAGAGCCAATTCCAGTTTTCTAGTGGTTTATTGGAGATAGAAGTCTCACGGGCTTTCCTGCCCAGGCTGTCTTTGAACCTCAGATCTCAGCCTCCTGAGTAGCTAGGATTACAGGCATGAACCACCAGTGCCCAGCTTAGAACTGCCTTCTTTAGAGCTCTTCTCTGAATCTTGTTGAATATTTAGAGAAAGACATTGAGAAAATATGATAAGGAACTCCAGTTCTTCTTTTTGATTAATACATAGTCAAGTTCCTATTCTAGCATTTGCTGCTCAGATTATCTGGGAGCTAGTGTTGAAATCTGTACTTTAGCTTGTTAGATGAGATTTGCATACAGCTGACACTCCAGAATTCCCATGTATGATGAATTTCATTAACACAATGATTTTTTTAAGCTTAAATGTTTCTTCATGCTCCAGAGACTTCATGGGGCTGCTCTGCATTGGTTTCCAGTTTCACCCAGTGTAGTGAGGTAAATTAAAAAGACACCCAGAAATGCAAGATAATTCAGAGACCTCTGAATGTAATAGTATAGACTTCAGTATAGGAAATATATAGGGAGTGTACGTAACAGTATAAGGAAAGATAGTACAACTTAGAATAACTTTTTCCCCTTTCCACTCTAGAAGCCCAACAGTTACACTCTCACTGTTTATCACTGTGTATTAGTTTCTTTCTTTTGCGGGGGGGGGGGCGGGGGGGGGCCGGTCATAGGGCCTGAACTCTGGGCCTGGGCACTGTCCCTCAGCTCTTCAGCTCAAGGCTAGCGCTCTACCACTTGAGCCATAGCGTCACTTCCGGCTTTTTTTCTTTTTGCTACTGTGGTGCTGAGGAATCGAACCGAGGGCCTCATGCATGCAAGGCAAGCGCTCTACCACTGAGCCACCTTCCCAGCCCCTGTATTGGTTTCTTATAAAGGAAAAGGCTTGAAGTGTTAGAGGAAGAGGTTCAAGTGTTAGATTTTCCTAATAAGTACAAGGCCTTGAGTTCAAGTCTCCTTACTGCCAAAAAAAGGATTCATAGGTGAATCTACATAAAAATAAGGACCATATTTTGTATAGCAAGCACCATGAATAATCAAGGAAGATACAAATTGGGAATATAATTTATATTAAAATAGGTAACATTCCAAAAATTAACAGACAAAAATGCCAATTGAAAAGCAAAGGAACCAAATCCATACTTCTTCAAAGCAGATAATCAAATGCCAATGAAAATATAGAAAATACTTAATCTCATTAGCTATTTAGAAAATACAAATCCAGGCGCTGGAGGTTCATGCCTCCTAGGTACTCAGGAGGCTGACATCTGAGGATCACTGTTCGAAGCCAGTGTGGACAGGAGACTGTGAGACTCTTATCTCTAATGAATCACCAGAAACCCAGAAGTGGAGCTTTGAATCAAGTGGCAGAACACTAGCCTTGAAAAAAAAAGTTCAAAGGACAACACCCAGGCCCCGAGTTCAAGCCCCAGGACCAGCACATGCACACAAAAGAAAATACAAATCCAAACTTTCAGCTTGTCTCACTTAAGTGAGCCTCATCTACTTGGAGCATTAGTAAACCTGCCAGTACCTGGACCCTACACTTAGAGCTTCAGATTCAGTAGACCTATAGTGGGTCCAGAGAATCTGCATTCTTAATTTTTTTGGGCAGTACTGGGTTTTGAACTCAGTGGCTTGTTAGGAAAATCAGAATTAAGGTTATAAAATGAGTTTTGAATAACTATAAAACCCATCTTGTTGCTTTGAGGTTATAACCCAACTGTAGTATCCCCTGATTCTTCTCTGATTAAGCTAGATCCTTGGAGGGAAAGGGTCCCAGTATTTAGAAAATATGGAAATAAGACAAAGGCTCCCCTTTCCATGATGGGAAGGCTGAGAATTTTAGTGAAATGGATTGGAATCACTAAGCTCTTAGTTCCTTTAAACATTTGATTCAGGTTGGGGATGTGCCATGTTGGTAGATCACCTGCCTAGCAAGTGTGAAGCCTTGAGTTCAAACCCTCACACTGCCAAAATGACAACAAACATTTGTTTCTTTTAGGCAGTTGCAACTCCAATGGTATTCTTGAGAAGAAGGTGAGGAAATGGAACTGTTAGGTTTTACTGTAGTGTCTAGACAACATAAAGAGCTAAAATACTTGTCTATCCATTGACTCTGCAGGGAATCCAGGATGGTCAACTTCACTTCAGAAGACACTATTTTATTTATTTATTTATTTATTAATGTATTATTTTTTATTGTGAGAATACCATACAGAGGAGTTACAATTACATGGGCAAGACACTATTTATTTTAAAATGTTCAGTGCCACTTATTTTGTTTTGAGGCCATTTCTTAGTAATAAGAGCTGTGTGGCAACTTTCTAAGGCACCATTTCTAAGTTTCTTGGACATAATTCTTGATAAATGTAGACAATGCAAAAATATTGTGCACTTATATATACACTACATATATACATATTTGTTGTTTATTATGATAGCCATACATAAGGAAATAATTATAAATTCCAGATCAAAAGATAAATTTCCTCAATTCCATTAGCCAGAGATAATATCTTTTAACGTTGTTTTTTGTTGTTGTTGTTGTTATGGTACCAGGGCTTGAATTCAAGGCTTCATGCCCTTGCTCAGGTCTTTTTTGTTTGTTTGTTTATAGCTGGCACTTTACTACTTGACCCATGCCTCCATTCAGCTTTTTTACTAATTAATTGGAGACAGCATCTTGCAGACTTTTCTGCCTGGGCTGACTGGCTTAGAACCACAATCTACAGATGAGTAACTAGGATTACAGGTGTGAACTACCAGTGCCCATCTTTTACCTTCTTTCTAATGAACTTTTATCATTTTCTGTGCATCCTTTTATATATTTTTCAGTGCTTAGTATTTTTTTCTATAAAAATGGAGTCTTACTCTCTGACTAACTTAACCCCCTTTCCTGATAATAATATTGCAGACATGTCTCCATATATCTCCACTGTGCTGCTGTGCCACAGGACTCCATTGGATGATTACACAGGCCTCTAAGTGAGCAGTACTCTGATACTCTTATTCATATTCTTATTTTTTGGACAGAGAACTGTACTAAACATGGGTGTTTAGGTATCGTATATATGTATATATATGATATGTATTCATGTGTATACATATGAATATATATCATACACATAACAAATGTGTGATTTTATACATATACGTACATACCTTGGACATATGCCCAAATGTGAGGTTTGAGAATGCAAGTGCTGATTTTTGAATGAAAGCATTAACAAACTGAATGAATTTGAAGTGCTGGTGGTGAATATTATTTGAAGCTGCCTTCCCACACCCCTCCTGCAGCATTTTCACACTGCCAGGATAATGAACCAGTTCTATTATTAGTGGAAGACAGTGTGAGAGAATCCAAATGTTTACCATCAGGTTTCCTCTGTGTTTAGAGCTACATGTATGAAAATATTTTTTCCTCAAATGCTATATTTATGCATGCAGTTGAAAGGCGCATGCAGCCAAATATCTGTTCACACATACATTTCAAGACTGCCTTCCATTTTGATCTCCAAATTAGATATCCTTTAGAATTAATGGATTTCTCTGCATTATCTTGGCATACAGGTGTGTGTGTGTGTTGTGTGTGTGTGTGTGTGTTGTGTATGTGTGTTTGTGTAAGTACTGAGACTTCTTCCTATGAGAGTACAGAGATCCTTTGAAAACAATGCTCCTTTATCTTGTAAGTAAGGCAATACCCTGGAATCCTACAGCTGTTCTTGCCAATTCCTGCGAATGCAGTGCTCAGATTTCACACCAGGCTATTAACAAAGTGGGGGTGTCCAAAGTGATGAAGAGAAGGGCAGACACAGTAAAGAAAAATATTTGTCAGCTGTGTTAAATTGCCCTCTTGGATCTCAAAAATGCCCAGTAGGCATTTGCTCATTTGCCCATTGCTGAAAGACAAAGTTTGTTTATAAAAGTAAGGTATACAACATTGGAAGGATTTTTATCTTCAACATGTGCTATTGGCATCCCAAAGAAAATTTTATCTGATTGCAGATTTTTTTTTGGGGGGGTGTCAGCTGTGGGGCTTGAACTCTGGGCCTGAGTGCTGTCCCTCAGCTCTTCAGCTCAAGGCTAGCACTCTACCACTTGAGCCAGAGCACCACTTCCGGTTTTCTGAGAGGTTTATTGGAGATAAGAGTCTCACAGACTTTTCTGCCGGGGCTGGCTTTGAACCGTGATCCTCAAATCTCAGCCTCCTGAGTAGCTAGGATTACAGGCGTGAGCCACCAGTGCCCAGCAGGGATTTATTTTTTAGTTAATTCACCTCATCAATTTTTTTGTTAGTCATGGGGCTTGAAAGCTGGGCCTGGGTTGCTTTCCTTGAGTTCTTCAGCCCAAGGCTAGCGTTCTACCACTTGAGCCACAGCACCACTTTTGGTTTTCTGGTGATTAACTGGAGATAAGAGTCACACAGACTTTCCTGCTCTGGCTGGCTGTGAACTACAATCCTCAAATCTCATCCTCCTGAGTAGCTAGGATTACAGGCGTGAGCCACTGGCACCTGGCCACCTCACCAATTTTTAAGAAAAAAAGTTTCTCTTTGGGGCCTGACAGAAGCTGATAGTTGATAGTTAGTTTAAATAAACATTTAAGGCTTATACTGCATCATACACATGGTTGTAAGCATTCTGTAAGAACCAACTAAATGAATCAGCACCATCCTGTGTAGTATAGATACTCCTATTATCCCATTTCACAGATGAGGAAACAGTCCCAGGACATTTGGTAGATTGCACAAGATCACTCAGCCAGGGAGCAACAAAGTAACCCAGACAGCCTGACTCAAGATTCAGTGTTCTCAATCACTTAGCTCTGATGCCCGGCACATACACACTTAGTTACAACAATGGTAGCCTTTAAGAAATTATCTATCATATCTCTATCTGTCGGTTGTGGGGCTTGAACTCTGGGGCCTCGGTGCTGTCCCTGAACTCTTCAGCTCAAGGCTAGATCTCTACCACGGGAGCCACAGTGCCACTTTCAGTTTTCTTGTGGTTAATTAGAGATAAGAGTTGCATGGACTTTCCTGCCCTGCCCTGCTTCGAAACTGATCCTCAGATCTCAGCCTCCTGAGTAGCTAGGATTACAGGCACAAGCCACTGGTACCTGGCTATTTATATTTGTTTTTTACAGGAGGACTTCTCCCCATTATTCTGTTAGGCCAAAGTGCATGTTCCTGACCTCACATTAATATCACCTGGGGAATTTTTTTTTTTGGTCAGTTGTAGGAGCTGAACTCTGGGTCTGGAAGCTGTCCCTCAGCTCTTCAGCTCAAGGCTAGCACCCTTCCACTTGAGTCACAGTGTCATTTCTGGCTTTTTTTTTTTTTGCTTATGTGGTGCTGAAGAATCGAACCCAGGGCCTCATGCATGCAAGGCAAGCACTCTACCACTGAGCCAACTTCCCAGCCCTCACTTGGGGAGTTTTAAAGACTCAAATAACCTAGGCCATACCTCCGACATTCTCAGGAGCTGGGACCTGGGCACCAGTGGGTTCTAAGGTTCTCAGTTGGCTCCTGAGGCAACCAAAGTTGAAAAGAGACATTGCTGATGACCAGTACTTCATCTGAGACCAGTACTTCATCTGACAGTTTTTTCTTAGCTTAAATTAATTGTAGAAAGGGTTTCATAATAACTTGGGAGAACTTTTCCTTTGGAGCAACTTAGTGAAGTTGAGTACCACAATGTTTTATGACTCTTAGTCATAGCGATATGAACATTGACTGTGTAGCCTTGAAGAAAAGCAAGCAAGCATGGATTGGTAGTTAATGGTAACTATTTCCTCTGTTTCATTGGAATCACCCTGGGAAGGTGAGGGAATTTGTTTTGGAATTGCAAGGCTAAGTCATGTTGGGGGAAAGGTAAGAGCAATCTTTTCTGACTGGACACTATAGTTTGTTGCCATCAGAAACCCATCAGCTTGCAGAAATCCTACTGCATGAGCCGTAGGCCATTTCTCATTATGTCTATATATGAAAGCTAATTACAGAGGGTCCTGTTTCTTCTGTTTGTTCCTTCCATAGAGTGTCTTCTAGAATTGCATTTCTGTGCATATTAAGGCACATAAAGGGATTATGGTGATAGACCATTTTATCTACTGGTGTTTGGAGTGGGAAGACCATAGGAACAAATGGTATCAGTCATTTTTTAAGTTGTGAAATGCATTTCAAATACCAAAGAACGTTTAGTAGTTATTGATACAATATAAAGAATAATAAAACACACAGCCATGAGTCTAGTCCTCTACTTTAAGAAATGGGACAATAGCAAATACCTTAAAGATCCTTATCTTTTGTGCCCTTGCGTAGTTTCCTTATACTCTAGAAACAACTCCTATACTGATTTTTGGTGCTCATTTTCTTGCTGGCATCCCCTAAATACTATATTGTTTGATTTAGAAAACAGAGCAGCTAGCACAAAGAACTAGCTGTATAAGCTCCATAAGCTTATTGTGGGGAAATTCGTAGGAGATCTGAGTGAATCCAGGAAAAATGGGACATCTGTCCACACTGTAGAGTGGACTGGGTATTGAGAGTCCAGCAGGAATGTGGTCTGTGGCAGGGGCTACTCTGCATTTCCTCTCTTTGGCTCAGGGGCCCACTGCCTATACCTTTTAGGAACAGGCCAAATAGAACACTGCCCTGGAGTGGCTCTGCTGGTTTGGGCAGCTGAAAAAGGGAATCTCAGCCTGTGGCCAGAAACAATCTGGATCCAACTCAACCTTTAATGGCAGCAAACATGTTTTGGTAATGATCCTTGATGTGTTCCTCTGTTCAGTCATTTCTTCTATTGGAATTGGTTGTGCTGCTTATAGCGCAAGGCAATTATTCTTTTGTTGTATTTAGAACTTCCTTTGGCTCTCTCTCACATTAGAATACCTTTTCTTTTTTGTGTTCCTTTGTTTTGTTGGGGCACATCCTTTAATAACTTTGTGAGATGAGAGATACGGAAAATACATTTTTTTTGTCTGAAAATGTATATTCTACTCTCACTTGGTGAAAATTTAGTAGTAGAACTCTTGAGTTCTAATGTAGAAAATTGGGATTAGTTGTATAGCTCAGTGTTATAGTATACACACGGCCCTAGGCTCAATACTTAGCACCAAAAATAAATCTGGATTTAAACCTCTGAAGGAAAATGAACACATTACTCTGTTGTCTTTTATTTCTACCATTGCCATAGAGAAATGTGAAGCCATTCTAATCCCTGATAGGCTACTTAGGATCTTAGGTTTTTCTGTGTGTATAGTCTGTTTGTCCCCAAGGATGTAAAATGTCACACCAATGGGTCATAATGTAGGTTTGTTTTTGTCTACTGTGCCAGATGCTCTATGACATACTATGTACCATTTTATTTTGACAGCTCAATTCCTTCAATGTTGAGCCATTTTCTTGACTTATTTCTTTTATTGTCCATTTTCTTCCTTCATTCTGAAGCTGATATTCAGGATCTGGAAACTCCATAGTAATTATCTGATTTTCTTTTCTACTACTTTTAATCTCCTGGTGTTTAATTTGATTAAGCTATTTTTCAAGCACTTCTGTTTCTTTTGATTTCCCAATATATTTCAGTTCCCCAAAATGTTTGTTTTGGCTTTTCAATTGTGCTTCTTTTCTCATTATCATTTCCTTAATTTCACACATACAACATCTTATCTCTACAAGGAGATAGTTTGTATGTATGTATATATATTTATATGTGTGTGCTTTTTTTCCCCACCTGGCTATATAGTGTCTGTTTCCTTCTTGGTTGTTCTGTTTGCATATTTTGATTTGTCTTCTTTGGCAGAGCTCTTCTCAGATGTCTGCTAATCCTTGGTTTCTTGGGAACTAGAAAGCTGTCACTAAGCAGGTGGGTGGAGTTTGTCAAATTTGTTCACTGTAAGGTGATACAGGTTGGGCATTTGTTGGAAAAATCCCAATGTCAGGGTCGTTAGGTCAGTCATTGACTTTGGGTCACTAGGAGAAGCTATCTAGCCTCCTGCTGGGAGGAGTAGGTCTGGTCTCCAATCTGAGAGCTCTGTGGGGGAAAGAGGACCTGGGTCTATGCATTCTGGATTATTTAATGCCTGACTATGCTTCCCAGGACCCAAGTCATTTCCTGAGTGGGGAAGGGACAGTCCCTTAGTGGAATGGAACTGAAGCTACATGTAACCAGCTTCTCAGAAAGCCTCCCTGCCAACTTGTTTAGTTGAAGGTCAGTTATGGTTGCTGCTATGTTGTCTGTTCAGAGAACAAAGCATATGTGGTTTTCTGGCCCATCCCAAAGGATGTGTGTCCTATCAGTTAAGATTGCTGTAACAAGGACTTACTTTCTATATGGCTCCAAAGCCAGGTAATTGATTACCCATTTAGTGTCATGAATATCGGCAGTGCTTTCTGTCCCGTCTGTGCATTTTTCCATCTTCTTTACCCCAGATGCACAGAGGCTTGCTTTCCTTCTGCTTTGAGAGCAATTTTCCTCTTACCTGCTGATTTGGTCCACTACTCATCCATCTACTTGGCAGCTTTTAAGACATGGATGCAATTGACCACCTCCTATTCTCCAAGATTTGTCTTTAAAACACACAATTCCTTTATGTGTTCCTTGTGGGGTTTCAAGACAGCGAAATCAGATGTGTGTGTTTTGTCCATCTTGGAAGCTAGAATTTTGCTTCCTTTCTTCATGTCATGGTATCCAGTGCATTTTTAACCATTCAACACCAAAGACTTCCAGTATTTATGAGATACCTTTGAATCAGGTACTGTTCCGCTCTTTGGGTGTGTGGACCTGCAAACAGGAAGGGGTTGTGTCCTTAATTTACAAAAGGCAAATTGGAAACCTCGTGTTAGCACTGTTAGAAAGGGCTGGGAACCAAATGCAATCTAAAAAATCTGGGTTTCACAACTCTGTGATGAAAACAACAACAACAAAATGTCTAGCTTTTTATACCAAAGTCTGATTTGAAGTAATGCCTGTGAATCCTATCAAGACCTCTTTGAGTTCATTGGCCTTTGAAAGAAGAAACTGTCTTGACACATATCCAATTGAGCAACCTTGCTTGGGCTTTTGAAAAGCAAAGAGGGCACCCACAAAGCATGAGAAGCACCTGCTTTTCCCAGCTGCAGGAACTCTCACCTCCCTGTGAGCTTAATGTGTGGCTGAAGGTCAGTCACGGGCACTGCTATGCTGTCTGTCCAGAGAACAAAGCGTGAATATTTTTTTCTGACCCACCCAGATGAATGGATGTCCTATGAGACTGTGCTGTAACAAGGACTTTTTTTTTCTCTATGGCTCTAAGGCTAGGTAACTCATTACCCATTCATGTGCTGAGTGTCAGCATCTCAATTCCCTATTGAGGCTTTTGCTTTTTATCTGCAACAGTATGAAGCCATTGATCTGCAAAATGAATACAGCCATAAATGGGATCTTTTGAGTCTTTATAGATTTAATTATTTGGATTTTTTGCAGACGTTTATTAAATCAACCAAATTATGTAGCAAAATGTTTGTTTTGGCACTAAAGAGCTAGGCTATAGCTTTAAGTGTGAATTGGATATGTTTTGAGTATTAGCATATTAAAAATATTGACAAACAATGAATTTTTTCTGGCTGCTGAGAGTGTTATTCTTAGAACAGGTTTCGGCTTTAGGGCGCTTTCTCTGCATGACTGCTTAGTTATTGAGAATGAAATTCTGTTTATATTCATTCTCATAACTCTATCTAGCTCTTTGCCTGGAAGAATGGAATATAAAATGCTTGATAAGAAATGTACTCATTACCTTGCTCATGTAATTGTAACCCCTCTGTACGGTATTTTCACAATAAAAAACTTATTAAAAATAAATAAACAAATAAATAAATAAGATGGTAACACACACAAAGAAAACCACTTACACATAGCTGAAAATAAGGTTTTGAAAACATGCAAAGTGATATCAACCTGCCTCTGCCTATGAATCCTTGAAGTGAGCTGTGGTCCCATTTTAATACAGTGTTTTGAGCCAAATTATTTTTAGTCTCTGTAGAGAGAACCCTTTTCATTTAAGGGGATTAAAAGAATGCTGGACCAATTTCAGCTGCTCTAAAAGCACATTTGGGGCCTTTTTACATTCCCTGAAGTTCTTAAGAGCACATTATAAGTACACTCAGTAAACTACTCTATTGCCGTTCATGTTTAACTAGACCTTTTACTTCAGAGAGAAAATACTGGGGAACATATCTTGTTCTTACAATAGAGAGAAATACAATATTTGACCTTATTTTACTTTTAACACTTTTTTTTTTGTCGTGGGGATATCATGTCCACCATTCTTACCGAAAGGAAAAAAAATGTTGTACATTTGAAAAATCTGCTATGTCAAAACCAGAGTTTGAATCCTAGAGAACTTTTGAAGACCCTGTGCAGGAAGACCTGTGATGTTAAGGTCACCAGTACTTCAGACTTTGCATGAGCATGAGCGAGCTGGCAATGACTTATGTATGTAGTTGGAGCAAGGATTCTGCTTCTATGTTGTATTCTGGCTAAAGTCTTCTGAGTCTTAGTTCTAAACCTTGTGTCATTATTTCTACTGAGCATTTCATGCGTGGCTGACCCCATGAGTAATCTGTCCACAATTGATTAAATTTGTTTGCTAAAGATCTTTAGCAGCAGAGATCAGTACAATTATTGGATAAAGGACCAGGGAGTAAATATTTTAGGTTTTGCAAAGCATGAGGTCCCTGCCTGTATTCCACAGTAACCAAAAGGCAGTATGTGTGGCTGTGTTCCAAGAAAACTTTATTTACACAGAGCCTTGCTGGTTGTCATCCCCTGAGACCTGTCTTTTGCTGACCCTGCCTTCTAGTGCTGATTTTCCTGCTTTGTAGTGCTGAAGACTCACCTTTTAAAAATAGAAAATCCTTGTCCTGCCCCTGTGAGAAGATAATATTCAGGAAGAGGTAAAAACCATTACTTTCATACAGATAAAAATGAGCACGTGTTAAAGATTTTATTTGACTCATGTAAATGAACCTAGCAGATGTTGTTCTAAGCAGTTCAGAGTGGGGGTGGGGTGGGGGAGGACTCAAAAAAGCACAATTTTATAATGCATAAAGGAACTGAATTGCCAGTTGCCAGGGAAGGCAAAACTTTTTTTTTTCTCCCCATAGAGAAGAAGGAAGTCAAACAAGGCTGGGAAAGGACACTTTTTATGTCTATCAGATAGTACCAATTTATAAAATTGCAGAACAGCTCAAAGAGGGCCAGGTGTGGTAGCATATGCCTGTAACCTCAGTTACTCCAAAGGCAGAGATGGGAAGATTGTAATCTGAGTCAGGAGAGGGGCAACACCTCAAGAACCTGTCTGAAAAACAAACAAAAAAACCCACAAAAAGAATTGGAAATGTGTGGCTCAAATGACAAAATACTTTCCTAGCAAGCCCTGCATTCAAACCCCAGTGCCAGGACTGGGAACCTGAACAGGAGGGATGTGTTCTTTGTAGGCAATGCAGATATTTCCTTTGAAACATGTTTTAGATATTCCAGAGAGACTGCTTCGGTTTGATGTGTTAGCTTCAGAGATCTGTAGTTTGAACAAATTGCCAAAAGATTGGCCAAGCAGGATGGCTTCATATAACACTTTGGGGAATGTTATACACTGTCTCCATGTTTACAGATTCTTCTTGTTCCAGGAATTCACTTTTCTACTCTTCTAATCCAGAGAAATCAGCTTTAACCTGTGAGGCTTACCCTTCCATTTAACCAAATGGATAGCATTAGGTGACACCTATGTGGGAAGTAGTGAGGACAGGCAGTGATTAGATGTGGGGACCAATTTACTCTCATCTCCTATTAATTTGCTTATGTTAAAGAGCCAGAGAGGACACTTAAGCCTATATGGATGAAAGAAAAGTATTTTGGGTGGACTATGGAAAAGTCTCTCACTGGAAGAAGAGTAAACCTTCCTCTCGGTGCTGTTGTAGGAAGGTAGAGAAAGTAGGTGGGGAGAATAATGCTGTCTCTGAGAAGAACTAGGACAGACAGACTGGGAGAGCAGGAAGTATGAATTGTAAACAGTCAGGGGGACAGAGACCTCTAAGTCTGTTAAGGAAGTCCTAACTCATTAAATTGACAACCCCTATACATTTACTTGCCTGCAGATCTTTAACTGCAGTAGCTGCTCTGCTTCAGCAAAGGCTGCTCCTCCCTGGACAGAACAGCAAATCTGACGTTCCTAAAGGATGGGGATCGTTAGAAAGCCCTGTTGTCTTCCTTTGTGCTGCGTTTTCCCTCTCCTTGTGAAAATGCAAAGGGATATATTGGTAGACGGGCGGGTGTCGAATGTCCTTGTTCTTCATAATGGGATGTTTGGAAATTACCATCAAGTCAGGGGGTGAAGACAAAATTTGTTATCTTGATTGCTTTTCCAGTAGGAACAGCCCTTGTTTCTGAGACTGAGGATGGAAGAATAAGGAGAGTTCAGTCCTCCACCCATCTTCCACTCAAATAGTCAAAGATGGGAATGATGCCATTTCAAACTAGCCAAGAGTCTTTATGTTAATGCTTGTGCTCAGTGAGCTCCACAGATTTCAGATGATTTCTCTGGCAGATATAGCAGCTCCAATGAATACTCATCACAGCTTGGGAGTCTGTTTTTTTTTTTTTTTGGTTGGTTGTGGGGCTTGAACTCTGGGCCTGGGCGCTATCCCTCAGGTCTTCAGCTCAAGGCTAGCGCTCTACCACTTGACCCACAGCGCCACTTCTGGTTTTCTCGTGGTTTATTGGAGATAAGAGTCTCACGGACTCTCCTTGCCCGGGCTGGCTTTGAACCATGATCCTCAGATCTCAGCCTCCTGAGTAGATAGGATTACAGGCGTAAGCCACTGGCGCCCGGCTGGGAGTCTGTATTCAGTCGTCTCTCTGTGTTAGGGAGGTCTGCCCAGGTAGCAGGCAGGAGTAACCCAGTTGTTTTATACTGAAGCTGGATGGCTTTTCTTCCTGGCAAAAGCCAGATCCTGAGCACATTTTGCTCCTTTGAGCCCATGTCTTGCTGAGGATTCCCTCCCCATCCACATCTTTGCCCTGAGCCGAAATCTGGAAACTTGCCCATTTTGCTGGGCATGTCATGTTATTACAAGATACTGCTGTCTGTTATCTCTGACAGCTCCGAAGTGGAATTTTTCTGCTAGCATCAAGAGCTTAAAGGATAAGAATATCTGAGCAGTGGCCGCTGCTGGCCACTGGGATATCCTAGGCCTCGTGTTTAACTAAGAAACAGAGGCGGCCCCCATTGGCACCAGAAATGTAGCCCTGGAATGTGCCCAGATAGAACTTGGGATACTGCCACTCTGCTGGGCTCACTTGCTTTGAGCATTTGCTGCTTCCTCAAAGAGCACAGCAAAGCTTTCCTTTTTTTTTTTTTTTGCATGTGCTATTTTTCATACTCTTTGCTTAAACTCCCAAGAACACCTGACACGGGATTGGGCTGGTTATCAGTGTTAATGAGAGAAGGTCTGGCCCCAACCTTGAGACCCTCACAAAGAGCTACAGGAAAGGCCTTCACTGGGTCTCTGAAAGAATTTTTAAGGGGGCTGATAGCTACCCAAAAGGCAGGAGCCTCTTATCAGTGGAGGGAGGAGATACACATGACCTACTCTATTGTCATAGGGGAATTCATATTGGTGTCTTCCTTAATCTGTCTAAACTCTGACGCCAGCTCACCATCTCCTAGTCAGAAATTGCAGGCCTGAGATTTGAACCTAGATTTTTCTGATTCCAAAATTGCTTGGCTTACTTATGGAGTAGAATCTAGAAGGACTCACCAGAACTCATTTCTCTTCTTTCTGAACACATGGGTAAACTACCTCTTCCCAATCTACCTCTATGTTTGTTATTGTCATATAACTGGGTTCTGGTTGATACTATGAATGCAGACCTGTCCCCCACTAGGCCCTTCATTCTTTCACCATCTATTGACTACAAGTGAAGATGACCTTTGACTGGCTACCTGCCAAGTACAATGTAATTTTGTGCGAACAAGACAAATATCTTCGGGGAGAGATCTGGAGGGTTATTTGTTTGAGCAACTAGGCATAACTCCTGGGCACTAATGAACCAGTGAAGAGGAAAATTAATAGTGGAAGTCCTAAGAGGAGGGGATTTAGAAAATAGGTTGGAAACAGTTTTGTACAAATGAAAGGACTTGTACTTGGCTTTGACAGTGGGGAAGAAGGAAGACACCAGTATGGATGCATGATTGTAGCAAGTAGAGGCCATTTTTCTCTGATAGCTTAGTATTCTTTTTGGTGTATAAGACAGAAGTCATCTATGGGTATTTCATGAGGACAGGATAGGTAGTATGAGGATGTAATGTTCTGGGGGGAAAAGCCTCCAGAGGAGGAAAGAGATGCAAAGGAAACAGACAGATTTGCTTAGTATCAGGAATCTATTTAAGATGCAAATCATGTGAATTTCTTTCTGGAAAGACTGTTTCCTGGTCACTTTTATTTCTCCAGTGCTTAGCATTGTACCAGAGACATGGTAGATTTGGAATAAACCATTGCCTGATGGATGAATAAATATAGTAGCATTAAATTTATAAATGAGTTCTAGAAAAGTATAGAGGAATATGATCAAAAAGTTAGATGTTTTTGGCCATTCTGCAGGTGAAGTGTTTCCTGCTGCTGACAGAGTTTGTGTTGTGCCCATGGGAATAGGTTTGGAATGAAGATAAAGATCATTGCCATTGGGAGATGCTAAACTTAAGAAGTCATCTTTCATGACTTCCTAAAGGAAGAAGAGACAATATAACCATCAACCAGCTGTCAGTTTTAACAAACCCAAAGGAATTGGCACTTGACATTAGTAGGAAAAACTAGAGTGTGATGTGTAGATAGCCATATGGGCTGAGCAGGGATCTGGTTGACTATTCAGGGCAGTGGTCTGGAAGTTGCACTGGGACATGAGATAGATGCTAACTGTGCCTCGTGGCAAAGAGTGTACTGGGTACAAGAGGAAGAGCCACAGAAGCCACAATATTCTCAGAGGAAAGCTGGGTTCTAGAAAGAGCCAAGAGGTGAAAACTGCATTTAGAGGAGAGGGGTTCATTCCTTACCAAAGGAACTGACTTACAATAGGGAAACTGTGGAAGGGAGCTGCAATACATACAAGTTATTCCTTACTATACTAATTCTGTATTACCATAACCACAAAAACCTGAAGGGCATATAATGGTAAGTTCACTGAATATTTATTGCTTTTATTTAGACGGATGTCATCTAAATGGCTCTGGGAATTCTGATGTATGCTGGCCTTGGCTGGAATAACTTGAATCTGCTCTGTGTGTTTATCATACACCTCGTGGGACCACTAGACTAGCCTGCACATGGCCTTACCAAAGTGAAAACAGAGGGCAAGGTTGGCAACAAGTACAATGGTTCAATTGCCTTTCAACCCTCTATTTTGATCACATTTGCTAATACGCTATTGTTCCAAACACACCACATAGCTAAATTTGTGTTAAGTCACAAATATATGTTGCAAAGGATATGGATGTTAGGAGGGATGAAGAAATGGGCCATTCTGGCCACCTGCTCCCTATTGGAAGAATAGATAAGGAAAGAAATAAAAAACTATGCTTAGACAAGTTTACCTCTAGAGATGAACAAGGATGACTTCTGAGTAAAGCAGGTATGATATTTATACAAATAAAGCCTTATTATTTTTTTTTGTCGGTCATGGGGCTTGAACTCTGGGCCTGGGCGCTGTCCCTCAGCTTTTCAGCTCAAGGCTAGCACTCTACCACTTGAGGCACAGCGGCACTTAGTGGAGATGAGTCTCATGAACTTTTTTGCCTGGGCTGGCTTTGAACCATGATTCTCAGATCTCAGCCTCCTGAGTAGTTAGGATTACAGGCGTGAGCCACTGGCACCTGGCAAAAAAGCATTTTTTTGTGCCAATTCTGGGGCTTAGGGCCTGTGCACTGTCTCTGAGCTTCTTTTGTTCAAGGCTGGTGTTCTACCACATGATCCATAGCACTGCTTCTGGTTTTGTTTTGTTTTGTCTTAGTGATTTATTGCAGATAAGAGTCTCATGGCCTTTCCCTTCCAGGCTAGCTTCAAACAATGATCCTCAGATCTCTGAGCTACTCAGATCTTCTGAGTAGCTAGGATTACAGGCATGAGTCACCAGCACCCAGTGACAAACATTAATTTTAATAGGCATCTAATAAATTGGGGATGACCAGCCTGAGTCTTCTCTGACATACTTAGTCTTGGCCATAATTTTTCCATATGTATATGAGGATGTTGAGCACTTTTTAAAAATTACAGTGAGGTACTATTTTCAAGACATTTTGTAAATGATGAACTTAAGATCAGGTAAATGTCATTCCTTTTTCTTATCATAGATCAGCTGACAACTAGCTAATCCCCAGGCATGTCAGTAAGCCCAGGCAAGGTCCTTTGGGCTACACTGTGTAATGTTCTGGCCAGATTACCATGTAAATTCTGTATGGTTGTCTCAAACCCCTACCAATGCTACAGTGACTCCATTCACTCATTCCCCATGCTCTTGAAAAACAATTTTTTAAAGACTATTATATTGAGTGGTTTTTGCCCCCTGGAGTAAAAAGTGGCTTGGATGGATCTCTTAGTCCATTTTGTGTTGTTTAATAAAATCCTTAAGGCTGAGTATTTTATGAAGAAAAGTTTGTTTAGCTTACATTTTTGTAAGTTGAAAATCTAAGAGCATGGAGCTCCATCTGTTTGGCCTTTGGTGAAGGTATTATGGCTATGTCACAACATGGCTGATGGCAATATGGTAGAAGCATGTGCAGGAGAGACTAGCTGTAGGTGGGGAAGACTTGACAAGATGAAATAGGAAGCAAGAGATCAAGGAGGATGAGACTCACCCTTTTATAGCAACTCATTTTCATAGGAACCAACCTGAGCCCGGGAAAACTATATTAATCCCTTCTGATGGTGATGACATCAGCACTTAATCACTTTCTACTAGCTTACCCCTTCTTTTAAAATCTATCCCTTTCAACACCATTATATTAGGGACCAAGTTTCTAGCATGTGAACCTTTGGGAGATAGACTCAAGCTATCCAATCTTTAGCCCTCTGGCTTACTGATTTAATACCAGTAATAATGCTTGCCCCCTCTAGAGGGCAGTGCTTTCCACACAGCCTCTACCAAATCCTCTGAAGCCCATAGTATGTCTACAGCAATTTAATTCAGAGAACCTACTCTGAATGAACTGTTCTTGATTATGGTGAACAGGTTTGATTAACTCCCAGAGTGCCTACACTAGGTTGGATTTCTGACCCCCCTTGGCTGAAGATGAACATTCCTACAGGCCATTCTATGATGGCCTCCATTCATCATAGGATGGAGTCTCCATCTTATCACCTCCTCCTGAATGATGTTCAGAAGCAAGAGTCCATTGGCATCGATACCAAGTATTCTTCCAACCTTTGTTTATATCACCACAGCTAGGGACTGTGTTGGTAAATAGGCTTCCAGAATTGCCCTACAAGTCTCAAGCTAGGTGTGCAAATGACTTGGTTATGTCCATGGAGACCCATGTGGACTATGAACATGCCTCCAGAGGGACTGCAATATGCCTTTCATTATGGGAGCATTTATGATGACAGTTCTGCTTTGAGCTTGCTTTGCTTCTTGCTGAGCTGGTATTATACTATTTGAGCTGTACCTCCAGCCCAGCATTTTGCTTTGGAGATGGAGTCTCATGAACTTTTTTTGCGAGCTAACCTCAAACCACAAATCTCAGCTCTTGAATAGCCAGGATTAGAGGCAAGTGTGAGCCTGGATCTTCTTCTTCTTCAAACTTCAACCTTTTTTGCAAAACAGGGATACTTTCCTGTGTGTACTATGGCTGAGTAGTTGGTGTCTTTTGATGGCTTGCAGACAGGCTTATGCGTTTTGGTTTAATTAGTATGTTAAAAATCGCAGCATCCATGCTTGTACTGTCTGCCCTATTCTAAAATTCATCGCGAGTCAGTATTGTAGCTGGATCTCAAAGCTGCTTATTTTAAACAATATTGACCTGTCACCCAACTGGTCTGATGGTTTAATACCTCTTCCTCTTGGACTTGAAAAGTTGAATTGTTTCAAGCACTTCTGTTTATAACCTATTGACTGGATTCTCTTTCTCTTATTTGCTAAGTATTTGTTTTTTTTTTTTTAGGGGGGAGGGAGATTTAGTGTCATGATCATTAAAAGGAATACCATTCACTAGAGTGTGTTTAGGTTTGTTTTGTCAAACTGACATATGGAATATGTCTAAACACTGAGATCTGTAATGAGAAATTGCTGCCTGTTTATTTCTGTAATCAGCCCTGTAGCTTAGTTCTGGCCTAGAACGGATAATATAGATTCCTACTGTGAGATTTGCAATTTTGACCGGAGGCCAACTTATTTACAAATTAAGTTGAATATAAATATACTACAGAAACTTGGCAAACAATCTCAGAAGCTCACATCGTTTTTGCTTTTATGTTTAAGGAAAATATCATTTGAGTATTGCCACCTAGTGCAAGATTTGTCAGACTCAGGGTAGGATTATCACTTAAGTGTCCCAAGGGGTGGGACAGTGGTCCCAGCCCATGACATCCATGGCCCTCTGGTTAAGGGCTTTTATAGCTCATTACAGAGTCAGTCCTCAGCTTGAGCATCTCTGTTCCTCAGCTACCATATTCTAATGAGATCGATGGCTAGATGTAGCATGATTTAAGCCTGGGGCTTTCCTCCATAACTCATATATGCAATTGCTGCCCTGATTTTCTAGATCACCACCTAGCAGCATTTATGGAATATTGGGCTAGGAGCAGGAAGATGGTAGTTATACTGAGAGAGTTATCAAGAGCACCTCTTTGGTTGAGTGTTGTGGTTCATATCTATAAGCCTAGCTACTTGGGAGGCAGAGATTGCGAGGATTGTAGTCCAAGACTCTTCTGGACAAAAACGTTAGACCCTGTAACAGGCTAGGTGTGATGGTGCACGTCTGTAATTCCAGGTACATGGGAGGCATAGGCCATAGTGATCATGGCCTACAGCCAGCCCCAGGCAAAAAATACAAGACAGTATGGGGAAAATGACAAAATCAAAAAGAAGTCATGGGAGTATGGCTTAAATGGTAGAGCACCTACTAGCTAGAATGAGGCCTGGTGTTCAAGCCCCAGTACCACCAAAAAAAAAAAAGACAAAAAAAATCTTTCATTTACTTGTTCGAATAGGAACTGCTGACCTAGAGAATTTAGTGTAGTACAGGTAGCTTTGCATTTCTATACTTTTTTTTTTTTTTGCAGTACTGAGGTAGTAGGCAAGGCTTCATGTTTGCTAAGTAGGTGCATTACCACTTGAGCCAGGCCTTAGTCCTTTTGCTTTTAGTTTGTTTTATAGATAGTGTCTCTTTCCTTAGTCTGGGCTGTACTCTGTCTGTAGTTTCCGGAACCTGCATCTCAGTAGCTAGGATTATAAGCATGTGCTACCATGCATTGGTGCTTATATCTACTTTTAGTGGCCAGTAAATGTTGAGTCTTAGTCTTTGTGCTAAGTAGCATACATATAATTAAGAATTATGATGTATGTTTTAACTATTTTCCCCTTGATACTTTTTATTTCTTTATAAAGGAAATTTATGGAATTTTTATTCAATAGAAATATAACACAGGTATCATGTTCAAGTTTCTAGTGCCCACATTAAAAAGTAAAAAGAAACAAGATGTATTTGGTATTTCATAGTGTCAACCTTTATACTTGTTGAAATCCTATATCTGTCTTACATTTACAGTGCATCTTAGTTTTCATCAGATTTCAAGGGCTTAGTAGCTATTTGGATAAGGGTTGCTGTAATGGATAGCAGAGTTCTATGGCATTATAAAGGCATGTATGAGCCAGGTAGGGTAGCTCATGCCTGTAATCCCAGTACTCAGGACACTGAGACAGGATTGCCAGGTCTGGGCCAGCTTGGGCTACTGGGTACATGAAGTCCTGCTCCCCCAATCCCCCCAAAAAAAGGAAAAATAAAGATGGTGTATGTAATGCAAGTGGGCAGTCTTCCATCATAGATCTTGTTTTTATATTTTGTTTGTTTTGCATTTATTGTTCACAACAGCATCTTGATTAAATTTGGGGTATTATATGTGAAGTACTTAAATAGCATCCATAAGTATCTTGCTGTCTCACTTGATTACCCTCAGTCTTGTTGCTTTTTGAGTATCATTGGAGAAAATTTGAGAACCACTGCTGTTTCTGAAACAAAAAAAACTGTTAAATTTTTTAAATTTATTTTTATTTTTTATGTTTTTTATTGTAAAAATAGTGTATAGAGAGGGGTTACAGTTACATGAGTAAGGTAATGAGTACATTTCCTATCTAGCCTTGTTACCTCCTCCTTTGTTTTCCCCCTACCATCCCTTCCCTCCCCACCTCTCCAACTCCTCCCTCCCCCGCCCTAAGTTGTAAAGTTTGTTTTCTACATAGTGTCTTGTACATCTCTTTGTTACAATGGGTTGACCTGTATCCTTGTTTCAGCATTCAAACAAACAACTTTTAACTAGAAAAACTAAGCAGCCATTTTTAGCATGGCCACTGTGAGGGATAGCAGTGACATACATGCATATGCACATGATTAAGACTCGCCAGGTCAGTTCTCTTGAAGAAAACAGTCAGGAGGTATGATGCACAGGGCCCACATATCTAAGATCATAAGAGCTTGTTCCAGCTTAATGTCTGACTGATCTGAGGCCTTTGGTGCCCTGAAGGATGGCTAGCATTGCAAATGTATATAGAACTTTACAGAATTTGCTCTTCTTATGGGTTTTCCTCCCGCATCTACTAGTTTCATGTTAGACCTGCTCAGTTTAATATTGTCTGTTTTCCAATGATCAGAGTGGATTTTAGAGCCTTGTTCTATAAACACTGGAAACCAGTTCATTACCATCTAAATGTCATTTGACTGTTATTATCAGGCAATGGAATGGGCAGAATATAGCCAGAATAAGCTTGGCTTGCAGTTTCCAATCTTGTACTTTCAAGTCTAAACCACAAGTGGTAAGATTCTTGCTGCTATGCTAGAAAAGAATGACTCCTTTTCAATGTTTATAATGTTGCCAAGGGAAAAAGGAAAAAGAAAGAGTGATGACTTTAATTTTCTCATTTTAATTCAGTTATTTATATGTTAAGTTACAATAGGGACTATCTAAATCAGTGTAGGAAATGGTATATGTGCTTCATGTAGCCTAAAGAGTGTTGCCAAGCACTAGTAAGTTGATGATTTTGGCTTATTGTCAATGTGGAATAGGATTGAAGAAAATAGTATAAGGACTCTCTTATTCTATAGACATTTATATTAATCTTTTTTTTTTTTGGTAAATCAACAATAGGTTTAAAGTGTGGGGAATTCAGAGGCCTCTCCTAACAATGGTTAACCTGAAGGGCTTTTTAAAGTTTATACTGAAATTCTGGTAGGACTGAATTTACTCTATGGAGACTCAAAGTTGAACCTATTGGGTCTGATGATAAGGACAGTATTACTTCTAGATGCCAAAAATATAGACAAGGTATTACTCAAATTTTAATTCAGACATCCTAATGTCACAATATGGCAACATTCTTGGTAGACTGTGATTTTTAAATCCAAACAGGGACTAAAGATAGATATTTCTACTATTCTGATATAATGATTGTGCTGTATTTACTATATAGTTCCAGGCTATTTGGACAGCCAATGTGGTCTTTTTCACACCTCCTCCTTTATTTTCCATCATTAGAGCTTTCTTCTTAATGTAATCTAAGATAAATCTAGATGATCTCTCTTAGTTCTGAGTTGCTTTGAGAAGACCCCAACAATGTAGCATCACAACAGTACAGAGTTACCCACCTACCATAACAACTGAGCCCAGCTATGCCTAGAGTGGGAACAAACATAGAATCCCAAGAACGGAATAAATCCCAATTCTAGCCTTGTTTGTACTGCCCAATCATGCTTTTCTTGGAGCAAAGATGGGAGGTTAGGGTTTTTTTTTCTCTTTGGATGGTAGCTCAAATTCCTCATTTTATATAGGTGTAATACTGTTTTAAAAAACACAAACTGCTTTTATTTTCTTAATTTTGTATTCCACCAAGCTTTACATATTTCTTATGTTTATATTCCAGAGTTGGTTGTGATTCAGGTTTTATTTTTTATATTTTTAATTTTTTATTGTTATTAGAAAGATGATGTACAGAGAGATTACAGTTACATAGGTTAGGTAGAGAGTACATTTATATTTAGACAGTGTGACTCAGATTTTAACTGATATCCTAATGGTGCTGCTTCAGTGTATTTTATACATCAAGACATTTGGAGAACAGTTAAGGAGAACAGGAGGGTGAGGTTTGTGTGTTTTTTAAATTGCCACATTCCCCTTGGGAATTTCACTTGGCCCCTTGTCTAAAATAAGGTATTGTCCCTTTATGTTTTGATATTTTTCTAGAGTTCCAATTTTAAACTCCAGTTATTGCTACAGTTTTAATACACAGACAAATCTATTACTTTCCCATTTGAGGCCATGTATATTAAAAAAAAAAGACGTTGCTTCCTGATAGTATTTTTCCATTGTCCTGAATGTAAAATTGACTATCTTTTGTATTGGGACAATATCCTAACAAGATAATTCATTTTATTTATTTATTTATTTTTGTCGGTTGTGGAGCCTGAACTCTGGGCCTGGGCACTGTCCCTCAGCTCTTCAGCTCAAGGCTAGCGCTCTTCCACTTGAGCCACAGTGCCACTTCCAGCCTTTTTTGCTTATGTGATACCTAGGAATCAAACCCAGGGCCTCATGCATGCAAGGCAAGCACTCTACCACTGAGCCACCTTCCCAGCCCCAGATAATTCATTTTAATAGGTGCAAAACTCCAGAGTTTCTCAGCTCTGGTACATCTTTGATGAAACTTTTGTAGTTATTTCTGTAGGTCTTATGACCACCATGTTAAACTATGAAAAGGAAGCATCATTTACAAGGAATTTTTCAGGGAATTGGCTTTAAAGTTAGACTTGTCTTAGTTAGCATTAACTTCTCACTTTCTCATTGTGTTAATGCCATTAAACTTTCAACAACACTGCATTCTGAAGCTGTCTCAGACAGGTGATGTCTATTTTTACCTGTAGCAATGATGCTGCTAATTGATAAAATGCCCCTGGACAGAGTTGCAGGATTCATATCATTCATTTACTCTACTTAAAACTCTCCTTGTCTACCTACCTGCTTCAAAATCACTGTCTATTAGCCCTTCTGAGAAAATTTTATTTCCAACCAATGCCATTATACGATATTCTAAAAATTACAAGCGCTGAAATATCAAGATGAGCTGGAGGAAAAGAAAATTATATTAATCACGAGAACCAGAGTTAATTTTAATTTCAATGACTAATTCTGTTGAGCTACTCTACCTTCAAGCATTCACCTCCATTTGTCTTCCTGGCAGCCAGAAAGGAACATTGGAAATGGTTGGCCTGCCTGCGACATTTAATTAATGTTTAGAAAAGTCCAGTTCAATTTTAAGACTTAATGACCTTAGTATTCATTGCCTATCATTTGCTACCATTACACCATAAGGAAGCTGTCTTTACCAAGTGTTATGAATGTGAATATCTACAAAATGGCTGTTACCAGGATGGTAACACTGTAAGACTTGAATATTCAATGTCATCATCACTATTAGTCAGAAGATTTTCTTTTGCTCCAGTACTTGGGAATATAAACCAGACCATTAATTGATAAAGAAGAAAGATAGTCCGTGGGAAGTCAAACTTAAAGCAGATGTGTGGCTTCAGAACACTGGAAGACTGGAGGTCATGTGGTCTAGTTTATTAACTACAGAAGTCTCCTTCTGTCATTTTCTAGCATCCAACCTTCAGAGATGAGGAACAGACCACCCTGCAGTATGGCATAGGTTTACATACTGGGAATTCTTCTTAGATGTATCTTCTAGAAATGGCTATCCTTTAGATCTTGGTTTTGCTTTGGGAAACAGATAGGAAGAAGTGATAAACATTGAAGATATTGAAAGATATCTATGTTTTCCTGATCCTGAAGATTGGTTATGTTATTTGTCAGGCAGAAGATTTATATTTTCATTTCTAGGATCCTCCTAAGTGATTAAAAAACATTGTAATTAGTGAGTACATACTTTGAATTTGGCTTTATAAAGTTCACAGAAGGCTCCATTTAATCATCTGGAAGCTTAATCAATTAAAGGAAGCTCTATACACAACTGATGATTGCAAAGTGGGCCACAAAACTAATACTCTTATACAAGTGATATTAAATTTAACTTTTAAAGATGCCTCTAATTAACTGCTCAGTAAAATATTTGTTTCAAAATTGTGTTACCTAGTTAATATATTTACAGTGTTAACTGAGGTATAGCTATTTCTGCAAATAAGCCTAATTGATTAATTTAATCATGAGCATGTTCTTCAACATGTATACTCACAAAGCAAGCATTTTCTTTTCTGTTTTGTATGTGTGTACATACATGTGTGAGCTTGAACTCAGGACCTAGGTGATGTCCCTGAGGTTTTTTTTTTTGTTTTTGTTTTTTTTTTTGCTCAAGGCTGGCACTCCACCGTTTAAGCCACAGCTCTGCTTCTGGTTTCTTGTAGTTAATTGGATTATGAAACTCACAGATTTTCCTCCCTGAGTAGGCATTTAACCACAATCTTCAGATCTCTGCCTCCTTAGTAGCTAGGATTATGCTCATGAGTCACTGGTTCTTGTCTCATTTGATTTTTTAGCTTTTGCTTTCCTTTTACACCCCTAAGCATTTTCTCAAGTTTAATAAAATAGACTATAGAAGGAATATTTTAACATCTGTAGGTTATATTGGTGTTTGTTTAATGACCTCTCCTACTGTGTTCTTCAGCAATTAGATGATTTAATTTTTTCTTTGATTTCCTTAAATCTTTCTTCATTATTGGTAATGAAGAATTCTTTTCTTTTTTTTTTCTTTTTTTTGTGTGTGTTGGTCATGGGGCCTGAGCATTGTCCCTTGGCTCTTCATGTCAAGGCTAGCGCTCTACCACTTGAGCCAAAGCGCCACTTCCTTTTCTGCTTATGTGGTGCTGAGGAATCGAACCCAGGGCCTCATGCATGCAAGGGAAGCACTCTACCACTGAGCCACCTTCCCAGCCCTGAAGAATTATTCTCTTTATAATTACTACCACTTACTAATTACACAAATAAATTTCACTATACCATTTCTCTGCATGCATATATTATGTTTTGATTTGTGTCTATTCTCCTTTCTTTTCTTTTCTTTTTTTTGGGGGGGGGGTCTGGTCGTGGGGCCTGAACTCTGGGCCTGGGCGCTGTCCCTCAGCTCTTCAGCTCAGGGCTAGTGCTCTACCACTTGAGCCACAGCGCCACTTCCGGCTTTTTTCTTTTTGCTTATGTGGTGCTGAGGAATCGAACCCAGGGCCTCAGGCATGCAAGGCAAGCGCTCTACCACTGAGCCACCTTTCCAGCCCTCTTTTCTTTCTTTAAAACTTTAACTTCAACATTCAAATTTTAAACATTTGAGACAATCATTACATGCCTATATTCATATCAGAAAACCTTGATATAAGATACTATTGGCCTTCTTATGGTGGTTGATGCTTGTAAGTACGCAAAAAAAAAAATACAATCAATAATTGTCACTTGATTTGAATTGGCTTTCCTAGTAAAGATATATAAAGATATTCTTGATGCAAACAAGTAACTCAGGCATCTGACAGCAAAGTTTACTGAGGTTTGGGTGAGAGGAAGAGAGAAATTAGGGACATACCCCAGGAATCTAAAAGCTACCATAGACTTGCATAAGCTTTAGAAAAAAAATTCCATCTAATACTCTTATCCTTCCACACCTCATTTGTATATGTGAATAACTGCAGAACTTTTTTTTAAAGGTCTTGTTTTAAATAACCGTTGTGCAGTTGACTTTAAACAGAATAAGTGCTCCTTGTTTCTGGGACTTGAGTCTTTGCCTTGTTCCCTGGTTCAAGGTGTCATTTCTGATTTGTAACTCACCATGTAGATCTCCATCTTATTAGTTTGGGCTAGGCCTCTGGCTCTATTCCATTTTTCTCTGAGATGGGCTAAATTTTAGAAGTGGGTAGGAGAGAGTAGCTGTGTGATTATCACTTCCTCTAAAGGGACATAATCCTCAGTATCCAGAATTACTTTACTTTCTTGTCCCTTTTCCTTTATGAGAGACCTCACATTATTGGCATAGCACTCTGCAGCATCCAAACAGTCCCCTTAAAATGTCTTCCCAGCCTCTCAGGAACACAAGAAAATTGAGACTCAGAGGTGAAAGAACTAACACTTGACCCTTCAGCAACTCGTATTTCTGAACTGCTCTGGAAAGCAGCGACTGATAAGAAGCCAGGAGCAAGAGGGATCCAGGAAGTAGTTGCTTCCATAAGCACAGGGAGAACACTTATCTAGGGAAAAGGCCAAGAGGAAAGCAAGATGTGGCTCCTCAGTGGGAGGTCATAAGCCAAATCCTGACTCCATGCTGAACTCCTAGGCAGTGAACTTGAGAACAAATTCCCTGGACTATGCACACACTACTATTGGTACTTCAGATTGATCTTACTATTAATTAGTATTGCAAGCAGCATTGAATAGGTGTAGATGGGGGACACATCTAAGCCTTAGGACTTCCCTCCACAAAACTGAAGTATGTCTTCACCTGGAATTGTGAAGTATAGAAGAGAAGAGTGCTAGTTAGTCATCAGTGAAATCAGTTTTAAATTCATTTTAAAGGAAATGTACTCCAAGATTAAAGTTTGAATTTTCTGCTTTAGTTTGCATACAAGGGGATTTCTAGAAGATGGCAAGGGTTATTCCAAGGAAGAAAATATTCAGAAATGTCTCCTATTATGGCTTGGCAAGACTTGGGGGGTGGGCAGTGGATCATAATGGGAACTTCTGTACTGTTTCCATTTCCTGAGGAAGATGATGTAGGTATCTAGTTACATTTCTTAAGAAATAAACACCATTTCCCATCTTTGTTCATGAGGATGCATGATTCCTTGTTTTCAGAAATGCCCTTGCCAGGAAGAAAAAAAAAAGTTAAGCTCTGTAATCACTTCAAATAATAATGATGATACTTCATGACAATACTTGCTCTTTGTTTTCTATGTACCCTGTACTAACTCGAAGTTCTATTTGAGTCATAGATGAGGAAACTGAGATTGAGAATAAATCACTTTTCCTAAATCCTACAATAGTGAAGTGCAGATTTGGACTCTACCACAGCTGTCTGAAAAGTCACTTTTCTAAAGCTATGTGGCACTAGCTGTGTGGTTCCTCCAGGTGAGGTGCAAATGGGTCTGCATAATCATTACATCTTGAATCTGGGGGAAGGTGGTGTGCTCTGTAGGTCTATGAGTAGCACCTCATAAAGTTCACTGCAGACTTCCCATTCCTGGCAAAGGATTCAATCATTCATTTTCAGACATGTGAAATTTATTTGAAAATTCCATACTGCAACACCAACCACTAAATTTGTATCTACCTATTAATTAGGAAGGTTTTAAATAAAAAGAACCAAACTCTGATGGACTATATACTTACGAGTATCACGTAATCCATCTTTGAGCTAAAAATCTCTTGTAGATGATCAGAATTCTTAAAAAATGTCAACTTGCTTAACAGTGGAACAGTGGCCATTTCTTTTTCTAGGTTCTTTCTCCTTGATCATAGAAACTGTTTCATAACCATTCAAGACTTGGAGTAGATACGTACTGTTTGTCCTGTCTTCATAGAGACATGTTTAAAATGGGAAATTACTTTCTGTTGCAAACAGGTGTCCTTATTCACAATCACTTTTCCTGTACTTAGGATCTGTGAGACTGCTGAGTGAGAGAATCCGCTCAAAGAGTAGGGCATCATGTCAAGATGCATTGTACTCATAAATTGGTATGTTGGATTGAAACTGTTTACAACTACTTAAAGATTTTTTTTAAAGTAGAGCATCATGGAAAATGCTAGAACCTAGTCCCAAAGATCCTGTGTTGAAGTGAGAAATGACCCTACCAAAGAGAACAGTGCTGAGGTGCCTGGTGGAATAGGCCAAAATCCAGGTCTCTATTTTCTGTGACTAGCAGAGGCAGTGTGAGGGGTGAGCTGGGAGTTTTCCTCTGTAATTTCTCTTACAAAACTGTACAAAAACTCTTACAAAACTGGTTGAAGAACCATTGTGGGAAAAGTAGCCAATGTGTTAAAAAAAATGTGACTTTAAGAACTAATCCTTTCCCAGTCCAGGCTCACTGTGTGTCCTGACTTTCTGGGAAGCATTTCCTTGGCTTGCACACCAGAAGTTCCTGTGTCCTGTAGGATTTCAGCTTACTGCTGTGCTTTTGGTATCTTGCAGGCTGGCCTTTGGGTATTCCAATGGGCAGATTTCCTTCCTGTAGAATTCCAAAACTGTTGTTTTAAATTCCTATGAATGCAGTTATTTTGATGTTGCTTTAACCTTGTGTCCCCTGGCAAATATTTGCTTTCTCTAAGACTCCTTCCCCAGTTCATTTCCATTTTGTGTGCTCAGGGTTGGTCCAGTCTAAGCGATATATAATCATGTGTTCTTGGTCCTAAACTTAGAAATGCCTTGGCATTCATTGCTTTAGTTGAGTATTGGCTCCCATGGGTAGCCCAGTTCAGCAGGGCTATTGTCCTTCTGTTTCTCAGTTGTTGTTGGGGATATTGAAATCAGTTTTTCCTTCCCACTGCCTCTTGAAACACAGCCATCTTTCCTCACAGGAAAGCAAGCCCCAGTCACTGGAAAATCTTTCCATGTGACATAAACACAGTCATTTATTAGCACGAATGGCAGCCAACGGTGTTCTAGGGGCAAGGAGTTTATTTTCCCTGGATTGCAGTGCTGTGCGACCTAGGTGGTCTGTGACATTATAGGCTCCCTACTGATGGAAGTTTCTTTGTAGAGACTTGCCTTTAATGTATTTGAGGCTCCCACAGACACTTGTGACAGTTGGAAAAAAATGTTTTCACATTGCAGTGATTTCAGGGGATCATTCTCTAGCACACAGGTATGTCAATATTAGTGCATGCTGTAGGCTTCTGGAGATCATGGATTGTCACAACCCCAGGAGAGTTGGTTGGCTGTTACAGCAGAACTAGAGCCACCAAAGAACCCTCAATAGCCAGCCATTGCTGACTGGTCCATTAAGGATTCCCTACTATGCAGTCGTTTTTGTTTGTATGACTGTATTGGAACTTGAACTCAGGGCCAGGATATTCTTCCTTAGCTTGTTCACTCCAAGCTGGCATTTACCACTTGAGCCATACCTCCATATCTGGATTTTTTGCTGTCTGATTGGACATAAGAGTCTTATAGACCTTTCTGCCCAGGTTGGCTTTGCACCACAGTCTTCAGATCTCAGACTCCTGAGTAGGTAGGATTACAGGCATGATCTACCAGTGTCCAGGTACTATGTACTCCTACTATTCAGGGAATGGCTTGTGTCCCTGGCTAAATCTGCAAAGCAGGGAGAAAGAACAACCCTCTTGAACTGCACCTTAGGACACTCTACCTTCTTCCCCACTGACTTGCCAGTTCTGGTAAAATGCAGTGCACTTTAATCATCCACTCTTTTTTTAAATTGAACTTGTACTGATTTAACCTCCTTTACCCTTGTGTCTGTGTCTCTCTGAAAACACAGGATAGGCCTCCTCTGTGGTACAATCTAAGTGTGCTACCTATCAGAAGATTTGTTTTTTAGACTGTGGGCTACGAAGATTAATTTAGTAGGCTCTGACCAACATTTAAAAATTGAGTACATAAAGTAGAAAAATATCAAAATGCATGTTCACTGTGAGTGTCAGAATGGTTTCGGGAAACATTTGTTCCAATTGTGCTTGTGTATACATTAGGGGATTCAGTATAAATCTTGTTTCTTATGTAGATCACGGCCAAGTCTGAAAGCCCTGACTTGAAGGGCTCTGTCTTCTGCCTTGATCTCAAACTGCCTCCCTCTGCCATCAGCTTGCTTTTGAAATTGCTCTGCAAAGTCTCAGTTGTATGAAACCTTCCTTAATTATATGAACTAGGGCACTGCTAAATATTAAATCATCAAAGATGGATTAAATGATGACCACACCGTATGTTCTAAGGCAGGAGATAGGCTCCCAGAGACTTAAGATATTTTATGAGTTCAGACAAATTGATTTTCTTGATTAGTAAGAACACACAATGAACCCCAGCATGATACTGTAAGCATTTTTGGTCATTTGCTGCTTCTCCCTAGAATGCAAGAGTTGAAAGCAGACAGCAAGCAGGGACCTTGCTGTGAAAACTTTGGTATCTTTTGTTTTCATGTTTTAATAGATAGGAGCTCCTAGTGTGCACAGAGAAAGACTTTCAGCTATCTATACAATGCCCTTTGCCTCTAACCCACTGCATGGGTGATGGAATTGTTGTAGCCAGTTCTTCTGAGCCTCATCTATGAAGTTTTCCTCAAAGATGTATTTATTTAGTCTTTACAAGGGAAATCTCCTGTGTGATGATGAGATAAGGGTAGTAGCAGCTCCATGTTCATGGGCATTTGCTAGGCATGGGCCTGAACTACATTATTATAGTAGTATAATACTATTGAGCATTTGTTTATTTTAGGCCCACTGCTAAGTACCTTAGCTGTATTTCATTATGTCCTCACAGCTCCTCCATTAGAAAAGTTATTCTCATTAGACAAGGGAGGTAAGGGAGGCCTTGCCCAAGGTCACATGGTAGGAATTCAGCAGAGCTGGGTTTTGTGTCTGGTCAGATGAAAAGCCAAATATAGGGCTTAGTCTTTCTGCTAGAGGATTTGTGTAGAAATTCTTGGCTTTGGAGACTAGTACAGCCTCCCAGTGGGAGGTCTCAAATATGTCTGCAGTACGATTGATGCTCAGAGCACAGCCCCTTCTTAGCATTTCTACAGTCTGCAATTCTGAAGAGAGGCTTTGAACTTCTTCAAGAGAAAGTTTTTCCTTTCAGATGTTTGTTTGTAGATGAAGAACAAAGAAAAAGTGTGTCACTTTTAATGCCAATTCTCCTGTGAAGACATATATTCCATTCTGAACTTGAGGAACCTGACTTCTCCTTTATTATTACTTTCAGAGTGATGTTGACAGAATTATCTCAGAAAAAAGGAGTCCAAACCTCCTACCTAAAATACCTACCTGTCCTCTGACCAGCTCTACATAGCATCTGGACTCTTGTGTGATGCCTTTCCCTATGTACCCTAAAACTCCAGTCTATAGAAAGGAATCATCTTTATGCTTCCCGTCCTCCTTTTTTTTTTTTTTTTTGCTGCCCTTTCTTCTTAATTTACCTCTTAATCTTTTTTCCTCGATTCTGGGGCTTGAACTTAGGGGTTTTCACTTATTTAGCTTGCTTGCTCACAGCTGGCGCTCTACAATTTGAACCACACCCCAGCCCTGATTTTTGCTGGCTCTTTTGGAGACAGTCTCAGAATTTTTCTGTCCAGACTGGCCTCAGACCAGACTAAATAGGATTCCAGATGTGAACCAATGGTGCATGGCCCAATGCTTTGTCTAAATTTATTTCATATATCTCTTCAAACTCCTACGAAGAATGAGATCTGGTTTGTCTGGTGGTAGCTTTCAGAGTCCTTTCCCCTACTGTCCCCACAAAGCATGTATTACCTTTATTTTTTGATCGGAAGTTGAGCCACTGCAATCTTATAACAAGTAAGTGGCCAAGATAGGGTGAAAAGGGAGATAGTAAATAAAAGCGAGGAAAGAAAAGAAGAACTGCATTTCCCCATCTCTTCCTGTCTTTTGGAAAGTTCTATTTTCAGTTTATCTTCAAATTTGTGAAATGTGTCTCAACTAGCTGCTGTCACTTGCTACTATTGCCCTGTAAGTTTCATTACGAAGTGTGAAGTAGTGATTTTTCTTAGGTATGAAAACTCTACCTCTTCTATTAGTCATGTGTCATGTTCTCTTGGAAGCCATTAACAGTTTCTTTTGTTCTATTTCTGGCACTCTCTGGGGTATACCTTTGTGTTGTAAGAGCAGATTTGTAGCTTACCTGAACCCTATCTGCAGTGACCCCCAGGTTAAGGGGAATATACTTTTGATTTTATAAGTGCTATTACACTGGGCAGCTGTCTCTGGAACATCTCAAGACTGAACTTGAGATTTAGGGGACATGGCTGATTAGAAAAGTTAGCAAAACTGAATTGAGTAAGGAAAAATAGACAATACCATTGTGGGAAGACAAAGGTGACCTGGTTGCCCGATGAGTGTACCTAGGAAACTTACACTTGGCTTGTCACCATGCTTTACCACTGGTAGGAAAGGATAGGAGATAGTTTCTAATTTCCTAGAATTTAAAATCTAATTGGAGAACCAAGACTTGAAAGCATGAATATATCAGGCAAGAATAAATGACTTAAGTAGCTAGGTACCAGTGACTCTCACCTGGTATAGTCCTAGCTACTCAGGAGACAGAAATCTATGAACTAAAGTTTGAAGCCAGCCCAGGCAGAAAAGTCCATAAGACTCTTATCCCTAATTAACCACCAAAAAGCCAGAAGTAGAGCTGTGGCTCAAGTGGTCAAGCACTAGCTTTGAGGTAAAAAGCTCAGGGACAGCACTCAGGCCCTGAGTTCAATCCCCAGGACTGGCACACAAAAAAGACTGTGAGTGTAAGCAGTGGGTTTTGTAGTCTAGAGTGCCCAGATAAACTGACTGCAATGGAGCAAACATTGAGAGTATGAAAAACTTTTATAGGATCCAACTTTTGTGCTGAGGAACCTCCTACTACTACAGGAATGCACATGCTAATGGCTAAAGCATAGCATACTTCTGTCATATGAGCACATAGAAGAGTAGGTAGCTTGAGAGTAGGTAGCAGTTAAAAGTCCAAATTGAAGGTTCAAATCCTTGTGCCATCATTTACTGATCATGTGATTCTTGGACAGGTTTTTTTGATCACTCTATGCCTCTTTTTTTCCTCTTTAAAATGAGGAGCAAGATAATAACTACCTCATAGAAGCTAGGATTGGTGTGAAGGATTGAATAAATTGATACACATACACTTCAAGGGTTCCGGGCTCAAGATACTCTTTTGGACATTGGGGTGATGTCTCCAATGGGAGACAAACTTTGGTTTGGAAAAGAACAGAGAAGGGACAGAGAAAGGTACGCAGTAGGCCCTTAGAAGGAATTTTTTAAATAGGCAGACAATGAGAAAGGACACAAAATGGCATGATGCGTTATGGAGAAAGCTGCAGTTGGTTAGATATTATTACAATGTCAGATTTGAGTGCAGAGACTTTTAGAAATAAATATGACCCAAATTGGACTTTAAAGAATGTGGAAGGATTTACTATTTCAGACTGGAGAAATGTGTAAGAAAAGGCATAATTAAGGTTGTGTAGTCAAACTCTGCAACAATACGGGGAAAAAATGGTTTTGAGACAGACACGTTTCTCCAAAGTAATTTTTTGCAAAGACCCAGCTGAAAGTACTTAATACTAAAACATGGAATTGAGGTTTAGCCTATTTCCCCTTGTTTACTAAGGAAAGCAAAATTGACCTGAGAGGACCCAAGAGGAAAAAGAGCAGTCATAGGATACTTGGTTAAGGAGTTTAAAGCAAATTGAAGTTTTATGCCCAATAAATGGGAGATGGTGTGAAGGAAGAACATTAACATATGTGCATGTGAATTCATGTGTGCATGTGTGTGTGCTTGCATGGGGAGGGGGTGTAGAAAACACAACCTTATATATGAGAGGCAAGTATTCCCAGCTGAGTAACTCTCTAGGGTTTGTCAGATTGCATCAATGCTCTGTGCTTCTCTCACTCTGATAATATGAATGGACAGATGGCCACAGGGGTGATTAAAATTAGCAGAGCCTCAACTCCCTACTCTTTCCACACTGCACTAACCACTATAAACTATGCATGGGAGGAAGAGTTTGATTGAGGAAGGTGATATATGGGCTAAATTTATCCTGAATTGCTTTTTTGAGAGGAGCAGTTTGAAAGCGAGCAGTTACCTGGGAAGTGCTGATGCTGCTGACCTTGAGTGTTTTCTTTTTAATTTGGAGATTTGGTTTTAGTAAATTTTTAAATTATATTTTTCGTAGCTTTTTATTTTCCAGGGCTGAGGACCAAATCCAGGGCCTTGCGCGTGCCGGGCAGGCTCCCTTCCGCTGGGCTAAACCCCCAGCCCCTTAAATTATATTTTCATTATCTTGTAGTTGTATAAAGTGTATACTATTCAACATGTTGGTTTAAAAGTATATTGCATCGGGCTGGGAAGGTGGCTCAGTGGTAGATCACTTGCCTTGCATGCATGAGGCCCTGGATTCGATTCCTCAGCACCACATAAGTAGAAAAAGCCAGAAGTGGTGCTGTGGCTCAAGTGGTAGAGTGCTAGACTTAAGCAAAAAAAGCTCAGGGACAGTTTCCAGAGTTGAAGCCCTAGGACTGGCGAAAAGAAGGAAAGGAAGGAAGGGAGGGAGGAAGGGAGGGAGGGAGGGAAAAGGAAGGCAGGGGATACATGTATATAAGATGCTTAACTTAATAGGAGATGTCAGAAATTACAGGAAGGAGTTGGCACAAGTATATCAAGTCATCTTAAAAGACAAGAGCTATAATGTACTTAATGTACTACAGGAGGATAGGTTTTAAAATTAAGAAGCTGTAATTATTTTCCAATCCAAGTATATAACAATGTACGAGTTATATCCTGTAATTATATGCATTCATGTGGTCTGAAATGATTCAGAATTTGAATATTTTCATTTAAGGTGATAGCATTTGGGGACGTTATTTAATTTTTAAAATTTGCTAACCAAGCAATATTTTTAAAAAATTATCTTTAAGTAGTGGTACAAAGGAATTGCCATTCAACAAAGCAGTTTATGAATGCAATGCATCTTGATCAATGCCACTCCTTTGATTATTCTCTCCCATCTGCTTTTATCTTTCCTTCTGGGATCTTCGTGTGTTTCTTGCTGCCAGAGATTGGTGGCGGGAGAGTAGGTTTTCTCCATTTGTGGTCCCTCACTGAGGTCACTGCTAATACTCCCTTGTGTTCTACTTAGGAAGTGTGGGGCTGATAGGTATTATCATGATACTCCAACCTGAAAACCACCTGAGCTATGGTGAGAAATAGGGATATACTCAGGGAGAAAAGTTTGGAGAATACTGTCTTCCTGCTTATTTATAGATTTTCTTTTAATTACACTTAGTGGGAAATGCATACTTTAAAATTATGTTCCCTATTCTGTTCTAATGTAGATATTTTTGTTGTTGTTGTTCAGTCATAGGGCTTGAACTCTGGGCCTGAGCTCTTCAGCTCAAGGCGAGTACTCTACCACTTGAGCCACAGCACCACTTCTGGTTTTCTGGTGGTTACTAGAGATAAGAGTCTCATGGACTTTTCTGCCAGGGCTGGCTTTGAACCACAATCTGCCTCCTGAGTAGCTAGGATTACAGGTGTGAGCTACTGGTGCCCCACTAGATGTTTTTATAGGTTAGGTTTGTTAGCTGTGGTGCCTTAGTGAAGCTCTGTCAATTATTCTCCCATTTGAATTACAGAGAGATGACCCAGAGTTGATATATAAACTATTCGAGTAACTTCATTCTGAACTTTACTGAAATTCATCATGAAATACGTGAATTACAGAATTTTGTGCTGCAGAACTTCTATTCTTAACACCAGCACCTTCTAGAAGGCATCACATAAATTGAGAAAATAAGCATTTGTTGAGTGTGTATTATATGTACGACCCCATGCTGATTGCTCCTGGAAGTATAAAAACATTCAGTCTCTAACCACAGCTGATTACATGCTGTTAGGGGACTACATCAACATTTATAAAACTTCAAGACAAATTGAAAACACAATCTGCAACGTGACATAATTGTGACAGTATTAATTTAATAGACTCTATTTCAACCCTTTGATTTTTAGTCTGTATTCTTGTGGCTTTATTACTGAAAAACCTGTGATGCTGGATATTAGGCACAAATGGAATCCTATAGCTCTGGAAGATTGTCAGTGCTGATTCATGTCAATTTGGATGATGATGCTATTCATAAACTCATTGCTGAAAGGAGCTTACAATTTAAAGTAACAGATTGGGGCCAAGTCACATACACAAAATAAAATGAAATAAACTGAATAACAAAAAAAGAATTTATAGTGTTTCCAGCATGATATAGTCAGGAAGACTTAGCCTGGGAGTCAAAGTATTGGGCTTTTAATTTGTCTTTGTTCTTTACATATTGTGGGGACTTAGGGCAGCATTTCATTTTCTCTGAGCTTGTTTCTTCATCTTGTAAGTGGGCATACTCATTATGTGAGTGTTATGGAGTTATTAGGAGGATCAAGTGGAATTTTACAAATGAAAATAGCACAGCTTTTTCTGGGCATTCGTTCTAGCATGTGCTGATAACATGTGGCATTAAGACCTGGTCCTCCATCAGAGTGGAAGGCACCAAAGATTCCCAGACATAAGATTTTTTTCTCAGGATGTAATCTCCCTTCCATACTCAAGGCTGTTCATCAGTCTCTGTTGCATGTTTGAATTGAGGTGGGTGTACAGAAAGAGCTTATCTTCATGGGTCGAAAAGAAAGTGGCTAATATGTAAGAGAGGCCCCATTGCAGAGCCTTTTCTGGATAAGAGAGTAGCTTCCCTAGCTTCTTCCTTGGAGTTGCCTTTATTTCTCCATCAGATGCCTGTGGTCCCAGGAAAGCATCCCTTACAGTGGTTTCTCTTTCCTGTGGCCTCATGATCTGTGAGAACAATATAAGCCAAACTGTGCTGAGAGAAAGGTTTGACAAAAATAATACCCACTGATCTCAGAGATCAATGGAGCTTGTCCATCCATCCCACCAGTGTGCCAGGGTAGTCCTGTGGTCCCAGTCAGTGTGTAACCAGGGCTTCTTAGGGCTCTTGGCTTTAGTATGAACATATAGCAAGATCTGGTGGTAGTCTTGTGTTCAGAAAACAAGACCTTGGACAGTAATTCATGTGAAATACAGTAGGATTCAGCCCCTTACGTGCTTCTTCAGAGTCATCAATGGCCAGTTACTTTTAGCTAACAGTCAGAAGAACTCCTGCTCCTTGCTGATCCTCTTTGCTTTCAAAAATATATTACATTGATGACTTTTGGCCTCCGAATTGGAGGGTCTAATGAATGTCTACTGTCTAAGAGTGCAGTAGACATTTTTTCTAAACACTATGTTTAAATAATACAACTTATACAACAGATGCCAATTTAACATTTGTATCTCTCCAGCCTTTTCTTTGTAACTTAGCAGACTCCATAACCTACCACTTCTGACCCATGCCCTTCTAGCAAGCTCAGAAAGCAAAGCAGAGTTTGATGTGTCCTAGATAAAAGCCACTTGCCTTCAAAGTACTCTGTCTGATCATGTTTCATTATAAAAAGCAAATATGAAACTGGGCAGCAGTGGCTCATGCCTGTAATCCTCGATACTTAGGAGGTTGAGATCTGAGGTTCCAGGGCAGGCAAGAAATTCTGTGACGCATCTTCAATTTACCAGCAAAAAGCCAGAAGTAGAGCTGTGGCTCAAATGGTAGAGCACTAACTAGCCTTAAGCACAGAAGCTCAAAGACAAAAACTCAGGTCCTAAGTTCAAGCCCCAGGACTGGCACACAAAAAAGGAAAATATGAGAGAGACATCACACATGCCACCATATCACACCCACACCCACGACCACAGAATCCCACGAGGATTTCATCTGTTTTGGAGAAGCAGATGATGTGGGATGCAAACAAAATAAAAGTTTTAGAATAAAAGGTTGGACACCACTCAGAAGAAATATATGGAAAATCCTAAGCCTGTTCAGAGAAGCGGAAAATATGAGTGTCCTTGACAGAAAAGACCTTTTAGTGGAAAGGAGGATTTGATTCTGTTCGAAGGGCAAGTAGGGAAAGCCAGCTCAGCTGCTGTGGAACTTAAAGGTAGAAACTGGGGTTGGATTTGCCCCATAAATATCTAAGGAACTTGTAATTGTTTTATCTAAATAGAGCTCTGGTGCAATATACTACTACTAATAGACACTCTCCTTTTAGTTCCAGGTTATGTCAGTTTGGTGGTTTTTTTTAAAAAACAGAATCCTTGTCTATGTGTGAAAACTATGAAAGTTGCTAGTATAACTTTTGGAAATTTATCTTTTTGCCAGTCCTGTTGCTTGAACTCAGGGCCTGGGCACTGTCCCTGACCCTCTCTGTGCCCAACGCTAGTGCTCTACCACTTGAGCCACAGCACCACTTCTGGCCTTTTCTGTTTATGTGGTACTGAGGAATCAAACCCAGGGCTTCATGCATGCTATAGGTGAGCACTCTACCAGTAAGACACATTCCCCGCCCTGGAAATACCAGATTCACTAATTCTCAAAGTCAGTCAAGATCTTTGACATTCACTTAGAAATAGAAAAGATTGTATTTGCCTGGGGAAATAGAAATATTAAGAAAGCTGGACTGCCAGGCATGGTGGTACCTGCCTATAATCCCATCACTTAGCAGGGTGAGGCTAGAGGAATCCTAGATTACCTACTTAATTCCAAGACAGTTAGAAGGGGATTGTACAAGGAAGGAGGAAGGGAAGGAGGGAGAGAGGGAAAAAAGGGGGAGGGAGGGG
>NW_012267312.1:5780998-5865575 GCF_000151885.1 Dipodomys ordii
GTGGCGCTGTGGCTCAAGTGGTAGAGTGCTAGCCTTGAGCTGAAGAGCTGAGGGACAGCTCCCAGGCCCAGAATTCAGGCCCCATGACTGGACCCCAAAAAAAATTAAAAAAAAAGAAAAGAAAAATGCCCCTTCAATTTCAGAACACAGCTCATTTTAGTTGCAACCTCATTACACTGTACACGGATTTCTATTGCTCTTCATGTGATGTGGCCTGTCATTTCCTGTGGGAAATCAAGGAAATGAAACTCGGGCTCTGAGAAAATGGTTTCCCTGGTTCCTGTGTTGCTAAAGTTCCTATTCATTCATGTATGAAAATCCAGGGAGATAATTGGCTAGGAAAAATCACAAGGCCTTCTGGACAATAGTGAGGATGGGAACAGCTTCTGACAATCACTGCAACTGAGCCTTTCCTGCTGGCTTTCCCTCCACAGGACTTTTGGTTGCCTCTAGAGACTCTGTGAAGCAGAAAGCTGCTTACCTTCTGTCCTAGAACCTCCCAAGGCAACCCACTTCATTTTGGGCAAGGCCTATTATTAGAAAATTCTTCCTTATCTTGAGCCAAAAGTCTGTTTCCCTATAACTTTCCCTAGCACAGTCCTTTTGAGGACTGACCCAGAAACACAGCCACCATTTATAATAGTTTCCCAAAGAAAATACAATTTGAATTCCAAATGTATAAACAATATGCTGGAACATGGCCTACTTCATTAATTGGAGCATGCTCAATAGGGGGCATGGGAAGCATGCCATAGGAAAGGAGAAGGGTCAAGGCCAGCGCTCATGGGGTCAGTATGTAGAATCTGTTTTTGCCTTTTCCTGTCTTCCTTTGGCATTCACTACTCAAAACGGCCTATGAAAATGCATTGTAGAAAATGGGTCAGAGTGCTGGCTTCCTCATAATTCAGGAAGCCCTTAGTGTAAAGAAAACAGGGCTTCACATTATGGTATTCACCTGTCTAGGGGAGATGGGGTGATTGGGTAAAATTGGATGAAGAGGAACTTAGCCCTATGCCCTGCCCACATTTTCTTACCCTACTACAGGAAGCAGAGCATTGTAATGGCTAAGAAAACCGCATTTGAGTTGAACAGAGATGGATTTGACTCTTGTACTGTACTACCCCATTAGCTCTGCAACTTTGAGCAAGTTCTTGAACCTTTCCAAGCAGCAGGTTTGCATCTGCAAAACAGAGATTGAGAACAAGCGCAATGGAGCATATAAGGAGCACAGCAGTGCTCAATAAATGTCATTTATCACACGCATACACAATTAACTGTGTTTCCAGACCATGTGCCTTTAGCTAGAAATGACAAACCACATCCGGCTCCAGGCCATTGGAGTGTGCAGATTTGATGCTGCTGCCTTAACTGGTGACTTGGCCCATCACTTTTAGTCAGAACTACTTTGAAAAGTTGTTGTTGTTGTTGCTATTCCCTCTGGTGCTGGGGTGGAACACAGGCGATTGCACATGCTAGACAAGGGCTTCACCATTGAGCTTCAGCCCTAGCCCTTCAGCATACACGGAAAGTCAGATTCTACAGTTTCAAATTGAGTTATCCTCATAAATATCGCAATTATGACCTCTTGCTTTTCTTCTTGGGGCTCAAACCAGAGTACTTTATTCTTCAGCTTTATTTCTAGAATGTGCTTGTTAGAAATACAGTACTCAGTCTACGGCCATACCACCCTGAACGCGCCCGATCTCGTCTGATCTCGGAAGCTACACAGGGTTGGCCTGGTTAGTACTTGGATGGGAGAAATACAGTACTCAAGACGCTACAGTTTTGTCTTATTTCATAAATTGAAGTTTCCTGATAATTCAGATGGGTCTTCTCATAGGATTTTCCCTACATTTGTGATACTTAACATTTCTGGTTTCTCGAGGATATTCTTTCCCCATCTTGGCTTTTAAAATATCAAACTGTAACTTGGAGGGAAACATGTTTCCATTTCTGTAGGTTTGTGTGCTTCAAGGGAGGATGGGATAGCATTTTGAAATGAGTGAGCTTATGGCAATGCCTGCAGATTTTATTTGTGTGTGCACCAACCAATATAAGGGTTTGAACTCATGTTCTCACTTGGTTTTCTTTTTTTTTGTTTTTTTTGGGTCCAGTCGTGGGGCCTGAACTCTGGGCCTGGGCGCTGTCCCTCAGCTCTTCAGCTAGTGCTCTATCACTTGAGCCACAGCACCACTTCCTGCTTTTTCTTTTTGCTTATGTGGTGCTGAGGAATCGAACCCAGGGCCTCAGGCATGCAAGGCAAGCGCTCTACCCCTGAGCCACCTTCCCAGCCCTCTCACTTGGTTTTCTAACCAGGATTTCTTGCATGTGGCTGGCACTCTACCACTTGGACCATTCCTTCAATCTGGGTTAATTGGAAAAACATCTCAAGAACTTTTCTGCTAGGGCTGGCTTTAAACCTCAGTCTTCCAGGTCTCAACTTACTGAGCAGTAGAATTACAGATGTGACCAATTGGCTCCTGGCATATTTAATTTTTTAAACCAATTTTCATGCTAGTTTCAGGGGCAAATTGGTACAACGATAGCCATATTAGCTTCTGAGCTCTTTGTTTGTTGGTTGTATGGCTTGAACTCAGGGCCTGGGTACTGTCCTTGAGCCTCTTTTTGCTCAAGGCTTGCACTCTACCACTTGATCCACAGCACCACTTCCGGTTTTTGAGTGGTTAATTAGAGATAAGGTTCTCATTGGGAATTTTTTTTCTGTCCAGACTGGCTTCAAACCATGATCCTCAGATCTCAGGCTCCTATATAGCTAGGATTACAGATATGAGCCAGCCTTGACAGAAAAAACTGAATTTCCATTTCCAGTTAACCAGCAAAACAAGACTGGAGGTATGGCTCAAGTGGTAGAGAGCCAACTGTGAGAAAGCAAGCCAAGTAACTGTGAGGCTCTGAGTTCAAACCCTGATAAATAAATGCAGTGACCTGTGCCTTAGGAGAGACAGGTTCCCTATTTGGCCTCCTCAGTGCAATGCTAGTGAAGATGGAATTTCTCACCTTTGAAACTCACACTTCACTCACCTGCCTATTACCTTGCATTCCTTCATTTAACAAATATATACTGAGCATGTACTATGGACATGTGTTTTTTGGTGCTTACATTCATTTACAGGGCAAATAAATGGTGTCCTTTTTAAATGTTTTTTATTATAAAAATACTGTACAGAGGGGTTACAGTTACATGAGTAAGGCAATGAGTACATTTCCTATCCAGCATTGTGAAATAGTGTTCTAAGATGAGAAATACTGCGGAGAAAACCAAAGCTGCCCTCCAACAAGACTTCAGTGTTAAACAAGGTTATTAGGGAAGAGCTCATAGAAAAGCATAAGCTTAAAGAAAGCACAGACCTCAGAAAGGCAGTAGAGAGAACAGCAGGTGTAGAAAGCACAGCATAGGAAGAGGCCTGGAGTGTTTGAGCAACAGTGAAGAGCCCTGTAAGGCTGGAACAGGAAACACAAGGGAGGAGCCACTGGACGCCACATCCAATGACCCAGTGAAGGGTATAGGTCAAGTAGAACTTTGCAAGCAAAAGGAAGAATATTGGCTTAGGCTCCAGTAGAATACTCTGACTGCTGTGTTGAAAACATAGAATGGGGGCAAAGGTGCAGGCAAAGAAGGGGGTGTGGTTCAGGGTAGTAGTTGTCTTGATGTTAGAAGTGATTGATGTTGGAGTGATTGATTTTTTATTCCCAAAAATATATTATAACCTTAAAGTTAATTTCTTACAATACTTCATCAATATAAGGTATATGACTTTTTTCTGGCCAGTCACATGTCATTTAGCAGTGAGACTGTGTCCTGAAAAATGTATTCTTGGGCAGTTTCATCATTGTGTGAATGTCATAGAGTGTTACACAAACTAAGGCTACCATGTCTTGTGAGTCCTGCATCATATACATAATCTGTGGTGCAGTACATTAACCATACAGCTTATTTGGTGACAGTATTACATGTGTGCAGGATTGATATATGAGTATGGAGAAGAAGCATAATTCAAGCACTGTATAAGTGGATTTTTTTCATTTGTTTTCCACCCCTTAAATCACCTCAGGAGGAAGTTAGGACCACCAACAAAGACAAGCTATACTTCACTATTTCTGTCAGAATCTTGTTCTGGGATACTGCATCCATATTTCCTTCCTGTGTTTTTTCCTCATTTATTAATAGGTCCTCTCCTGAATTCATGTTTTGTCAGCTCCAGTTTTATCTAAAATGGCCACACCCCACTATATATAGTCAAAGAGGACATGGGAATTCACCATGCTTCTTGTTTATTTTAGTTTGGTGCATAGTATATATGGCATTGTTTTGGTTATTTACAAGAAGATAATCCTATATAGAAACTGTGCTTTTCCAAGTGATACAACTGCAGAAGAGCCAAATCTGTTTGACAACATAATCATGACATGTGCTGCTCTGTCACAGACTGGCATTTAGGTTCACATTTATGGGATAAATGTGAGAATTTCTTCATCCAGGCTCATTCCCATCTGATACCTCTGAAGAACGTAGCCACTATACTCTGAATTTGAAGAAAAATTGGTTGTTAAGATTCATTCTGTATTTATCAAGCTCTTGCTGTGGGCTCCAGAGGGACAGAGAAGCACAGTGACTGGTTTTCAAATTAAAATTTTGGATTCATAATCAGACAAGCAGTGGTGGCTGTGCTTGATGGATATTAGGACTGGATGAATGACATGTTGTCTTGGGAACTCAGGCACAGGATGTGGCTGAGCCTGTGATGGATACAAAGAAAGTAAAGGACTTTCTTCTCTTCCATGTAACTCTTAAAACTTTGATGTGTACACAATTAACAAACAGGACAGGATAAACATGTGGTTGGCTGAAACGTTCAACAGGCATTAATACAGTGGTAGCTCTTATTCATAATCGACTTCTGACATTTTGAAAGTATCTTTTCTTATTAGGGTAGGTTTTGACCCATCTTTGCAGCATCAGTCCCCTGAGCCACGGAAGCCATGGAAGTGTTTTCTCTCCACAGCTCTTCCTTCAGTAGTGGTTGGCTACCTGCCAATAGTGCGAAGACTGTTAGTACTTCTGGCACTCATGTGGCCTCTGTGGGTGTTAAACTGTGCCAACAGATTTATAAAACAAGTGAGATCGACTTGGGGGTTTCATGGAGGAGGTGTGCCTTAGAGAGAATCCCCCAAACATTAAGCTTCTGACAGTTTCACCAGTACAGCTGGTCCTGGTTTCTAAGTACGTAAATCTTCTCGTAAGTGGCTTTGCTGGCCCCAATTCCTAATTCACCTATGTGATGTCTATTTGTGAATCTGGGTCATCATGAAACTAGAGGTGTGAGCTTTAGCTAGATAGTATTAAGCTCTGATTTGCTCATGCTTTCTTCCTCTCACACATTCCTGGACAGTTAAATTTGGAAGGAGATACTCCCTATTTGTGCAGAACATAAAGCTAAGTCCTGTCTTCGACTTGTACAGGAAAATGTCAATAGTATTTATCCATTAGAAGTAATGCAGTGAGGTTCAAAATAAGTTACCCTTGACATTCTTCCTAGATGTGTTCAGATGATTCCCTCAGGAAATGTTCAGAGCCCAGTGTATCCAGGCCATTGGTAAGTAGTACTTGGCATCCTAGCTAACAGTTGGCTTGATCATGGCCCCTTTGAGGATCATTGGACCTTTCAAAGAACTTTCACACTTAAAGGACCCTAATAGATAGTTACTAGAGTCAGTTTTGTGACCTTAGAGTTGTCAAATGAAGGTATACATGTACTGCATGACTGGTGTAAGGTCATTGTTGTGACTTAAAAGGCAATTGAGAGAGCTAGGTGCCAGTGGTTCACACCTGTAATCCTAGCTACTCAGGCAGCTGAGACCTGAGGATTACAGTTTGAAACCAGCTTGAGCAAGAAAGTCTGTAAGACTCCTATCTCCAATCAAACACCATAAAAGCTAGAAGCAGAGCTATGGCACAGGTGACAGTAGATCACTAGCCTTGAGCACAAAAGCTCAGAGACAGCATCCAGGCCTTGAGTTCACACCCCTGGACAGCAGACAAAAAACGGTAATTGGGAGAAGGAAGTATGTTTTATGGGACATAGATACCTAGAGCCACTTCCTATAAAATGATCACTTGCTTTACTGTGCACATGAAGTGCCTATGACCAACCTACAACCAGAGCTGGAACTTTTGGATTGTTACAGCATCTTTCAAAGCCCCTTTTTTTTTATCTTCATCTGTGATTTATTGTCTGCCAGACCCAGGTTCTATGGTTACTGATAAAATCCAAGTAGGACCTAGAGTTTGTGATGAGTTGCTTATGACTTAACTCCTGAAACTTGACATTTATGAATTGGCTTGAGGATGTCATAATATTTAAATATAAAATCTATCTTAGTGAGCTTTCTGGGTGTGGGAATAGAGTATTAGCTCACAAATATCCTTTGGGTCAATGAGCTATTTCCAATAAGTCTTTTCTATTTTGTTTCTGGTCCCAGACCAGGACTTGAACTTGGTATTTGATGCTTTTGCTCATTGGCTAGTGCACTACCAAATGAGCCACGCCTCTAACTCCTCCGATAAGTCTTTGAAAAGACTCTTCCATGTCTCTTTCCTTCATAAACTTGTCTACTCCATTCTGTGTCTCCTTATTGTTTCCAGTCTTCCAACATCATTCTCCTCCATTAAGGATCTTGCTGAGACAACAAAGTTCCCTTAGCTGTCACCTCTGCCCACAGCTTCACCTGCAGCTATGACTCACTCCTGAACTTCAGACTCTCATATACAACTACCGTCTGAGCATGTTATCTATCAGGCTTCGGATCCCCTCAAACCCCACAGAAAATAGGGCCTAGGCAAGATCATCTCTGAATTGCCTGTTGGTTCTCAAACTCAGCTTGAACCAAGCAGCAATTAAGATGATCTCCTTTTCTGCTTCCCTGTCCCTTGGTAATGATACCATCATGTACTCTTTTCTACAAACACAGTGTGGCAAATGTACACTGATCCCAAAATGATGGAGCCTGTGCTGAAATTACCAAAGTAACTCAACCTAGAAAGACGCAGTAGAATAAGTCATCTTGTTGCTTTTAGTCTTCAGAATGGTAACAGTCTTCTTAATGTAAAAGGGAAAGCTTTGATTAGGCTAGTAAACATATACATTTTTGGATATCTGTGCAAAAATGCAAGACCCCCCCCCCAGGCAGTCTTCCTTCCCTCTCTTATTGGTAGCCTGGTGCCACCTCAGAAAGCTAGAGAAACTACCTTCAAGTATGAAAGTGAGCTGACTTCCCTTCTCTGTCATTAATGTTTGTTTTGTTAGTCACAAAGCAAACCTCATAAATTTCCTGTCCTTGTTTACAGAAAGGTACATGCGAAATTTATTGCAGAAGGAGTGTGTCAAGTCTGAAATTCAGATTTGTCATTCCACATAGAGCTGGGAAGATGAAGCGGGACCCTTCCTACGTTCTACTCTTACCGAAGGGGAAACCGAGGTCCAGTAATATGGTCAAAGTTCACTCAGCTAGTGACAGAACTACAAGCATTGCTTCGTAGCCCCGAGACCAGAGAGATCTAACGTTCATGTACTTTTCTGCCCCTTATCCTACCAGTGAGTTCTCAAGCCCACATACGCAAAGATAACTTGGGATGAAAACTCAAAATCATAAATATGAGGAATGCACACTATTATTTTGATAAGTGTGAAGAAGGTATCAGTAGATTATACAAGTTTCTTTGTCATTCCAGCTGCTTTCTCCATCTCTACAAAACCAGGTACCACACCTTTCAAAATTACTCTACTGTCCACTTGGTAGACACATTCACATAAGTATTAGCTGGAGAAACAAAACAAAACAAAACAGATGTCAGCTGCTCATACATAGTATCTTTGCCTCTCAAATGGCCAAGATTTAATGAATTGTGTTCAAAGCCAACCTTGGCAGAAAAGTCCACAAGACATCTCAAAAAATTTTTACAAAAACTGGGCTGGAACTATGGCTCAAGTGGTAGAATAGCAGCCGAATAAGCAAGCTGAATGAGTATGAATGAAGTCCTGAATTCAGAAATAAGTACCTCTAAAAAAATTAGCTGGCTACTTTTCTTCTTAAAATCTGACCTTTGAGGGATCTTTTCACTATTAGTGGTATGTGTGGAGCTTTTATCATGCATTTTTTTCTGAGTTTTTCTGGAATAGGAAAGGGATATGTCACAATATTTCTATGTATAGTTGAGAAAGATGACTTAGCTTGTAACCCTGCAGGACGGTTGAATTGAGGCTTGTGTCTCAAAGTCTAGCTGAGGTTTCTGTCTACCATCTCTTCCACATGTTTCTTTTGATCAGGTTAGATGCAGTGTTTGGATCCTGTAGGGCTTCTTAGAAAGGGTCTCTTCTAGGTATCTTGTGCCTCTTTTGCCTTTAAAGCTTTTCTTTAGTTGTATAATGTGCTAAATATGAACTCATGTTATCATTACAATAATGTGAATCTGTAGGTGGAACTCCTGAATCAGGTTTTATGGATTTAGAGGGAAGGAATAGGAACATCGCCGCAGACCCAAACCTGGCATGGCATGAGTGTGTCCACATCAGTTTAAAAAGGTCTGTGCTCTGCATGGGGAAAGAAGAGTGGGTATAAAGCAAATAGTTCTGGACTATTTGAGGAAGATGTGAGCCCTCTAACCCTGGATCCTCTAGGGATTAGGATGCTACAAGGTCAACAGGGAGGCTTCTCAGCATTAGCATTTTCACTAAAGCAATTATATTTAAACAATAACTGGAAACACATACTACTATGTATACTCTGTACATATACAAAGTGGTATTGAAACTTTGAGAGCAGTCCAAAGTGCAGATAAGATACATTCAGCCTCAATAGTGACAGAACTTTTCCAGTATATTTGCATTATGACATTTACAAATTAAGACAATAATGCTAGTGTGGAAAGGTGTTTTTTTCTGGTTCTATTTAAAGTTATTTCACATTATTCACCTGATTTGGAAGTTTTGTAAGTATCTGACAGATTATTTAATAAAGTATAAGATCTAAGACTCAAAGATAGGAAGTGTATATTTTGTCCATATTAATAAGCATTTACTCTGTGCCTTGACAGTACTAGTTTGATTATTGAATAAAAGATAGCTGTATATTTTTCTATGTTGTGTTCCTGGTACTTTTGTCAGTAATTATTTGTGATTTGGTTCTTACATTTCTATTCTAATGATTGAAGTGTTTTGTGTTTTTACCAGCAGACTTTTCACACAAGGTACTACTTCTTTTAGCTACCACCAGATGTCAGCAGAGGATTTGGAACTCTTGGCAGCATCTGTGTTCTGGTTTTCATTTACTAAGGCCATCCTCATGGGCCATCAACCTCCATGGGCCACCTTCTCCCGATATCAGTATTAAATGCTTTCTCTTCAAGAATGCATGCAACCATTCACCTTTATAGCACTTGTTCATGTTCTTTCTCTGATGCAAACATTTTAAACTATCATTCTTGGTGATGGTCCTATGAAACAAAGAGGGTATGTGTGTAAGCTTTTGCTTTTTGGTTTTTGTTTTCTGATCTTTCATCACAAATAGGTAGAGCTCATCCTTCCCTGAGACAGGGAAAGGTGTAAGGTGCATTCTTTTTTATGAGCATAGAACTTGATGGCTCCAAACTAGAGAAAGTGTTTTCAATGTAGAGCAGAAAGATGTTCAGGCATCTTCACTGACGATGCCTTTTGGTCCACAGTTGACCTGCATTTGGCAGTGTTCAATTATAGATATTAAGGGACAGGATGTTGAGTGGCAGAGAAAACTTTGGCAATGTGGATATAGATTTGTGTCATGGCAATTTTTCTCCAGTTTTCATCTTGCCTCTTTTTTATTGTTGTTGGTTGTGGGCACTGTCTTGACCTCTTTTACTCAAGGCTAGAGCTCTACCACTTTGAACCACAGTACCACTTCCGGTTTGGGGGTGGTTAATTAGAGATAAGTCTCAGGGGACTTTTCTGCCTGGGCTGGCTTCAAACCTCAATCCACAGATTGTAGCCTCCTGAGTAGCTAGGATTACAGGCATGAGCCACCAGCGCGCCCAACCTCATCTTGCCTCTTTACTTGAATAGATTAAGCAGGGATTGGAGGCATTTGACAAGGGATGGTGGACTCTAGGGTGGGGCAAAGTTGGGGAAGGGCTTCAGTGAACACTTGGGTTTCTTTCACGCTTCATACTGTCAGAAGTGGTAGCAACCAGAAGACTTGAGTTTACATGTCACCAAGCCATGAGTAAACTGAAGGAGAAATCAGCTGGGGATGATTAGAGACATAACGCAACTCATGTTTCAGCAAAGTTGCTGGAGTCTGAGGCCTGTGTAAGATGAAGGGTAAGGCATAGCATGCATGACTGAGACTATGCCCTGAGTAAAGACCTGATTGATACATGGTTCTAGAGTTTAGACCGTTTATTAAGAGATTTTCTTTGGACTGTTCAGCAGGATTTGACAAATCATATTACATCTAATTCCAAGAACTATCCCCATTCTTTTGTTGCTTTATATTGCATAAACGATTGTAAATATGACCGCACAACAGTGATTCAAAAGCAGTTGAAATATTGTGTTTTATAGAGATTTTGGTGATAATGCTCAAAGAGAATCAACTCTCTTCTTAAAATAGCATGTAAGCTGTTCTTCAAATATCCTATATATACACATGCCTTCAAAGAGGGGAGCTGACTTTCTTCCTGGAGCAGCAGCAGCTAGGGGAAGACTCTCAGATCTGTCTTACGATATACTTTTTCAGCAATATTTGTTGTTGGTGGTGGTGGTTTTTAGGTTCCTTATTGTCTGGTTAACACAATAACAGCATATGGGATATGTAAGGGACAGATGTAACTTACAAAATCAAAATGTCTTTACTGTTAGGAAAATGGAGGAGAAAGGAAAAAGGCCTGACTCAATCTTCAACAAGCTAGGACTGTTTACTGAGGCACAATAGCAAGGGGTACAACCTTCCCCCTGAAATGGAGGTTGTGCAAAGAAGTGGGGTTGGAGTTGGGCTTTAATGGGGTCTTGAGCAAGGAGGCAGAGGTTACCAAAAAAGCCATTAGGTCTAGGGTAGTGGGGGCTTTCAGTTAGGCATACAATGGAATATTTACAGCCAGGCTTAGGTGAATTGCCCTGTCTGTGTCAAACAGTCTAAGCATATCTGGTGGCTTGCTTGATGTCTATATGCACCTGGGGAAATAGGGGGAGTTCAATCCTTCATTTACTCTGTGAGTTTTAGGTGATGATCTCCGACATTTCTCACTACTCGGGGAATTCCTACAGCAAGGACCATCTTCCCCACAGAACCTTGTGTGTTCCGTGTAGCCACATTACTTGATTTCAATTCTTACCTCCCCTAGCTATGGTTTCACACTCTCCTCCTCCCCTTTGCAGATCACTGGGGTGATCCTGTTGGCCGTTGGAGTCTGGGGAAAACTTACGCTGGGCACCTATATCTCCCTAATTGCTGAGAACTCCACCAACGCTCCTTACGTGCTCATTGGAACTGGCACCACTATCGTTGTTTTTGGCCTGTTTGGTTGCTTTGCTACATGCCGTGGTAGCCCATGGATGCTGAAACTGGTATGTATGTCCCAACATAATACTGCCTTCTCAATTTTTTTTTGAGACAGAAACCAAAAACAAAAATAACAACTAGGTAACTCCGATTGACCTTTAACTCACAATCCCATGATGGTAAAGTAGCCCTTTTTGAGGCCACAGATAAAACTTTAATATGTACTCATTCTAATTTTAGCAAAAAGTATTGCCTAGTCCATCTTGTAACCCCCTTCACCCATGGGAAACCCAAAACACAGCATCATATAATACATCTTGTCTTAGTCTCTATCTCTCTCTGTCTCTCTGTCTCTGTCTCTCTCTCTCTCTGTCTCTCTCTCTCTCTCTCTCTCTCTCATCAGTTATGGGGCTTGTACTCTGGGCCTGGGTGTTGTCCCTGAGCTCTTCAGCTCAAGGATAGCGTTCTACTACTTTGAGCCACAGCACCACTTCTGGTTTTCTGGTGGTTCATTGGAGATAAGAGTCTCATGGACTTTCCTGCTTGGGCTGACTTTGAACAGTGGGCTCAGATCTCAGCTTCCTGAGTAGCTAGGATTATAGGCATGAGCCACCAGTGCCCAGCTTGTCTCATCTCTTAACAAAGACTGTGACAGAGCAGTGGACAATGATTCTAATACTCTATTGATGTCCTCCTGGCTAGATGCCCTGTGTCTTGCACTATGTTTTAAGAATCACCTCAAGCATGTGGTGTGATAGACAAGGCTTTCTCCAGAACAGAAGCAGCTTTTCATCTCCAAGTTCCTACTGGATGACTCCTTCCTGTGTCCTTGAGCCTAGCTGTGCTTGCTCTTCTCTCTACTGGTGGCATGCTCTGGCTCATTGCTATGGGAGCTGAGCTAAGCTAGAGCCTTGCATTCAGAGGTCAGATACAGCGCCAAATATTTGTTACCAGGACCATTGCTGGGGACCTGTACTCTTAACAGAACAGAGGAGTGATGTAAAGGGTGAAAGGCAGATACTGTGACTTTTCACTTTTTTTTCTGACAGACCAGTTACCTAGTTTCTTACTGTTTCTTGATGAGGGTTAATGTTGAAATACTTTGCTTATGAAAACTAGCAAGGACTTCTCCTAAAAAGGAAATTTTGGTTAACACAAGTAATCTTAGACATGTTATTTCATTAAAGGGGGAAGCAGAGATTCCACTGGGCTCATGATGTTGCCTGTCCTTGATCAGCCTTAAGCTATAGTTATATCAAGTGCCACCTCTTAGGTGGAGGGTGATTCACTCCAAAGGAACCACATTCCCAACTGGCACTACTTGATCATCATTCTCTGTTGGAAATCCCATGGAAAATGGTGGCCTTCTGACAGTCACCTTCCCTCACAAGCCTGGTGTGAGACTCTCCCCCAGAGTAATACATACTTCTAAAAGCTTCCAATTTTGCATGAAGTTTAGAGAAAGAAGGTTGTGTACATGGACCATAATTACTACATGTTTAATATCTAAGTGACTGTGCTTTGTGAATTTTTTGTGGGGGAGAGGAGCACTAGGGATTAAACCCAACCCTTGCATTTTATTAATACTTAGAAATTGGTATTTTGAGCCAGTGTTTCCTTTTTTGTTGTTGTTGGGGTGGTACTGAGATTTGAACTAGGGTCCTTGCACTTGCTAGACGGATACTCTTTTTACCACTGACCCATGCCTCCAGACTGATTTTTGCTTGGTAGTTTTGAGATAGGATCTGGCCTCTGCCTTGCATGTACCTGCACACAATCCATCAGTCAGGTTTCATGGTAACTAGAATAATAAGTACATGCCACTATGTCCAGCTCTTTGCTGAAAAGGAATCTCATGAACTTTTCTTTCTGTACAGCTGGCTTTGAGTCATCTCAGCCTCCCAAGTAGCTAGGAGTTTAGACATGAGCCACCAGTGCCACCTGGTTTCTATTATTATTATTATTATCTTTAAGAAGTTGTACAAAGGGGTTTCAATTCAACAAGTCAGTTTGTGAGTACAATGCATTTTGATCAATGTATCTTGTCCATTGTTCTCCATATTTCCCAACCCTATCCATACCCTCAAGTTACATTGCTCCATTTTCATGTAAGTACATTGACTATACTGAGTGTATTTTCCTCAGTCTATTCGGCTGCTCATCCTCTCCTTGACATACGCCTGAACCTTGACGAAACATGATGTTCAGAGGACTTTATATATATAATATATATATTACATGCCATTAGAATCCTCTCCTAAGTATATCTTTCTTTTAATATATGTGCTACTATTTGAGTAAAACAATGTATGTTTCTATGTACATGTATACTGTAGAAGACATATGAACATTTTGCCGATAAGTAATGTGGACCATGTGCAGTCCACCCAAATTCCACAGCATCACTAGGGTCATTGCAAATGGTCAGAACCATTGTATTTCATTTTGAGATGAGAAGCAACAGATTGTAAGACATATGCTTTGTTGGTAAGGAATCAATTTTCCTTCCTTTTATCTGCTTTTCAAAGTTATAAAAATGGAAACAAGTGCCTTGTAATATCCCTGGATTCAGATGCTCACACATGTCTGGTCTCTGTCTCTCATACACACGCACACACACACAGAGAAAGTACAGGCAACATGTGATGAAAAGCACTAAAGTTTTTAGATGCATGCAAGGTCTATTGTAGTATGCTGTATTTGCTGTTTAAAAGACTATAAATCCCATGTAGTGTTCAGACGAGAGAGGCAAGCAGCCCCCTGGGAAATGCTGAGGGTCCTGTGTTCAGGGATAATCACCATATTGAACAAGTGCATCCTCCTTTGGACCCAGATGATAGTGTAAAATTGCAAATGAAGTCATTTTGTAGACATTCATATGAAATGTGGCAAGGACAGTAGAAGAGTTTTCCCAGCAAAAACAGGGAGCTGTGACTGCTCACACGTGTGAAGGGTCTGTGTAAAACAGAGGTAAGTTCTTCAAGTTGTTGAAAGCAGAATCAGCAGCAGCAAGTGGGAACTGGAAGTAGGCCAACTTATGGCCAAGGAAAAGGAAGCTTTCCCATCCTTTGGAACAGTTACAAATAGAATATGGAGGGCCGGGGAGGTCACTCAGTGGTAGAGCATCCAGGACCTAACATGTGCATGGTGCTGGGTTTAATCCCTATCATGACAACATTAATATTATTTTAATGAAAAATTACTAATATTTTTTAAATGAAAAAGTCTGTAGGAGATGGCCTTTCAGATGCCATGTAGCATGCCATTATGAGTCAGAAAGGAAGGGAGTTAGAAAGACTCCTAGACAGAGCAGAACTGTGGCCTATGACCTCCAGAGTAGATTTTTCTCTACTGCAAAGATAGTAGATATCTTAGTTACAAGTGACCCTTCCAAGTGTCTCCAGGTTGAATTGAACTGACAGAACAATGCCAGTCTCTGCTGAGCTCTCCTTTAAAAAATAAAAAAAAAAGCTGGGTGCCAGTGGCTCACACCTATAATCTTAGCTACTCAGGAGGCTGAGATTTGAAGATTGGGATTCAAAGCCAGCCGGGGCAGAAAAGTCCCTATGAGACTATTTATCTCCAATTAACCAATCAAAAACTGGAAGTGGCACTGTGGCTCAAATGGTAGAGCACTAGCCTTGAGCATAAAGAGGATCTGGGACAATGCCCAGGCTCTGAGTTCCAGCCCCACAACAGACAAAAAATTGAAAAAAGGAACGCAGATACTCTACAGAGCTCTCCTTGGCTTGTATACTCCAAAATATTCATGTATCTGTTGAGGCTCATGTGGGCAACTCTGGAGCAGAGTATTTTTAATTTTTAAACTTTTTGAATCTTTCTTAAGGGAGTATAAGGCCTTGTCAAGTCCTACCTATCAGGAAGCAGTTTATCCCTCTTCTTAATCCCAGCATCTGACCTTGTTCTTGTCCACTTGATTTTTAGTATGCCATGTTCCTGTCCCTGGTGTTTCTGGCTGAGCTTGTAGCTGGCATTTCAGGGTTTGTGTTTCGTCATGAGGTGAGTATATGGAAGGTGGAAAACTCAGTTAACTGGTCTTTGAGGGGAAAATTTTGGAAAATTCTTGGAATGTATGAAGCATGCAGATAGGCTAGCTAGTTTAACCAGTGGTGTCTCCAGTTTCCAAATGTCATGTAATATAGCCTGAAATTCTAATTAAATTCTCCATGCAAGAATTTCACCAAATTCTAAACTTCCTTGTTGATCTTCGCTCTGTTTCTCTGTATAACTATTTTATGAAATAATTCTGCACTCTGATTTAAAACAGTGACTTTCTATATAGATGAAATATTCCTTCAGAATAGTTGCTTTGCTTCAACAGAACATGTGTGTATCTGTAACAAGTTGTCTGGGCCTGTTAAAGGCAAGTCAAACTAATTATCTTTCTATCTCATAAACCCATTATTAAACCCTGTATTGTAGTAGAACCCTGCATAGTAGGAGAGCCAGAAGTAGATAGGCATATGTGGGAAAGAGGAACATAGAAGATGCCGGTTGAAAACACACTGAGTAAGAGTGTTACTGGGGTGCTGACATCATGTCTTCCTGGGCCCTGCTTTTATTCTTGGTTAAGTTGTATCCCTTGGGATCTTAGCTTTTTATTTTTTACTCCTTTCCCTATTGCCCTGAGTTTTCCCTTTACTGGAGGCATACAGTATCCAGCCCAAGCTGATTTCTAGAACTTACTTCATATGAATTCTGCATCTAGAGTTAGACTCGCCTCCCTCATTCTTATTCTCAAGTGAAACCCAATGACATCACAGCCTTCATAGCCCTGATAGACGCCCCAAGTTCATACATGGGTACCAGGAGCCTCCTGCCTCACTCCTGCCTGAGCGCTCTTGTTTCTTCGGTGCTTTTGTGACTATTCCATGTAGACATTTTCTTTAAATGTCTTCTGCTTCCTGGGGCTTGAAATTCCTTACCTCCTAACTTCTTTTATCCGAGCCACTTAGGAAGCCACACTTAAACCTCAAATGCTGCTGGTCTTGAATTTGGCTAAGCAGTCAAACTCACGAAGTGACAATAGGTCACACTTGGTAGCATTTACACAGAAGAATGTAGTAGGAAGCTCAGTATACCTGTAGGGCAAAGCTTATTTTCTCAGCTTGTGTCCTTAGAGTGGCCCAGGGCCTATTCTATGTACAGATTCTGCACCAAGGGACATCTTAGGTGCAGTGAAATGAAGTGACATTGCTGGGTATGGCAGCCATTTTGGCTTAGAGGATCCATGTAGCTAGTGTTAGTTTACCACTTATAACTGTGCCATGGACATAGCTTTTGAAATTAGCAAGGACTCTATCATAACTCTGAGCTTCCCACTAGGTAATTATTGTCATTTGCTCTCTTCCTAATCTGGAAGCATTTCGTTATTTACTATAAGCCAGGTGGCCTGGCAACACTGTTTCCTGCAGGAAACAGTGTTTAGAATTTCAGGGTCAAATGTGTTCATGGAGGAGGGAAATGAGTTTTGTTAATGCTTTATAATCAGAAACCATCTTGTTCTGTAGCCTCTTTTACTTTGACCTCAGTGAGCATGGGTAAGTGAAAGTTTTGTCCCATTTCTGAATGGTAGAATAGGGATCTGTTTGGGGACTAATAACAGTTTTCCTGTCCCCTATGTGGATTTTCCAGTATTATTTCTTTTGCATAATGACCAGGTTATAGAAATGAAGGTGGACATGAGTCCGTTCAAAGAAAATAAGTAGAAAATCATGGCTGAGGCTATCACAGCCTTCTCAAAAACTGACTAGCCACATCAGCAGGTCTTTTGACAAGCTAGGCTACTTCAGAACTGAGGATGTGGCTAACAACTTATTTTCAATTCCTGGGCCAATAAACCCCTTGGTGAATTTCCCTTCCCTAACTTCCGTTTATCCAGAGTCTTTCAGTAGAGGCAATACTGGGGTTGAAATTGGTATGACTCTCAGTTTGGACTGCAGTGAACCTAAACCATATTCCTCCCCTTGTTTTACATAGATCAAGGACACCTTCCTCAGGACTTACACTGATGCCATGCAGAACTACAATGGCAATGATGAGAGGAGCCGTGCAGTGGACCATGTGCAGCGCAGCGTAAGTTCCAGGGAAGGAGATAGGAATGAGGCCTCCCTACCAGGTCTGGGGTTAGACTTGTAAGCTGTGTCAGTACAGTGGACCAGTAGCATTTGGTGGACAGAGGGATTGGGAAGGCTCCATCTACTGGCTGAGTAGTATGGCAGGTGTGGGAAATGTCCTGAGAAGAAGCTGAGGACCTATGTGAATGGCTGTGCTGCCTGTGCTTTGTAGAAGGAAAGAGGGGAATAGAAGAGAGCTTTCCTGCCTGGAGGCACTTAGGGTGACAGAGGCTAGTGCAAAAGCCTGCCTGCCTACTGGGATGCTTAGCCAAGTCATTGAAGCACTGCTTTGCTATGTGGAGATGGTAAGAAAGGCAACAGATATGTGATCTAAATGTACTTGTTTTTCTTGAGTTCACGTGGGCACTGAAGTGAGAGTAATTGTGAGTGGAGCTTCAGTTCAAAAGCTGTTCATGTTGTCTTAGGAGTGTTGGTCCATGTTTCTCTTTTAAAAGTTGCAGGGTAGTATGAGTGAGGAGACCATAATGTCTTTGATCTAACACTCTTTGATTCTTTTCTTTTCCATGTTCACAGCTGAGTTGCTGTGGTGTACAGAACTACACCAACTGGAGCACCAGCCCCTATTTCCTGGAGCATGGCATCCCCCCAAGTTGCTGCATGAATGAAACCGATTGCAATCCCCAGGATCTACATAATCTGACTGTGGCTGCCACCAAAGTTAACCAGAAGGTACAGACTTATTCCCAGCCCTGATAGGACCAGTGGTGAATGTTTGGGAGGGCTTTGTTGTTTCTGTGAAATTGACTGATAGGTTGGAAAGGGTAGTCCAGGAGGGAGTCAAGAGTCTTCCTTTGTGGTCCTTGATTGCCGGTGAGAGGCACTTGAGGCTGCTCACTTCTAAAAGAGGAAGCTGTGCCTCAGATCAGCTTCGCATTGCTCTCCCGCAGTGAGCATCTCCCAGGCACAGTCAGGAAGGAAGGTTTGGCAAGTGGTTCCTGTTAACCCTGATGCCTGTGTCAGGCAGGGAATGTTGGCTTTCTTCTTTCTGGGTGTCTTTCTTCTGCTTAATATACCATCTAAACATGAAATTATTCGCAGCTGGGTGCCAGTCTTTGGCAGGAAGAAGAGAGCAGAGTTGACAGACAGCATCTGCTTCTGCTAGGAGGGTGGCCTTTATTTTAGGGAGTTCCCTGCTAGAGGAAAAGAAATCAGTAACTCCAATTCAACTCACTGTCAACATTCTGACTTCCAAAGAAACAGGGGTGAAAAAGATGGTTAAAGGAAATTAGGGTGTTAGTACATAGTGAAAATGGGAGAAATGAAGATTTGGTAGTCGAAGAGAAGGAAAATCAATTTTATATCACACAAACAATACAATGAAGACGCAATCCAGCTGTTTGTGAAGACTATCTACATTCTTAAACATTTAGTGAAATTCCACATACGTAGTATGATTTGATGAAATGAAGAGGAAGAAGAAAGCCTGTTGAGTTCTATCTGTGGTTATTCAGCCATGGAGAAATTTTTATCAAGATAAAATTCTGTTTTTATGATGTCTTCAAAATTCCATGTGATCTGGGCCAACTACTGAATAATTCATAGAGATGATAGCCATTCTTTCCAGATTAGAATGTTGTAAGGTAGTACCTATATATTTCATCTATCTAGAGGGATTACTTATCACATGAATGCTGCAAAACAGGTTTTGTTTTTGTTTCTGTTTTTGTTTTTTTGTTTGTCCTTCTGGAAGCACATGCTGTTGTTCTGGACTTAGAAGTCTGCAAGCGATGAGAAGTCTGCAAGTGATGCAGTTCCATATGATTTAGTTCTGACAACTTTTTGCCTTAGCTAAGAAAATATATATTCCTGCTGAAATTTTCTTATGAACCACAACTTAGAAATTCCCGTAATGTCTCGATGTCTAATGAGATGACTTCTGGATTTTTCATGAATATCCCCAGTGAACACCCAGATACTTTGCTTCCATTTGCTGACGTGCCAAACATACCTGGCATGTTGTGGACACTCTCATGGAAGGCAAGAAGTGTTCTATGACAATTAAATATTAGGCTTCTCAGACTCATTCATAAAAGCAGCACTCATCAAGTGTTGGTGCAAGGCTAAACTTCCTCTCTTTTGTGAAATTTGAGGATCTAGAAATCGAGAGCTACAAAGCCTTGGAGTCAGATTCCAGTCTAAATTCTGAGTCAGCCACTCATTGATGTGTGATCTTGGTCAAGTAATTTATCCTTGCTCAGTGGTGTTTTCTCCATCTGTAAAATGGGGATAATAATGGTCATCATTTTATTAGTGTTAGTAGTCACAGTAATAGCCCCTTAGAGAGAACTGAATGAGCTACACAAGGCCTGACACAGAGTAAACGCTAATGTTAACTAATGTTAATATGACCCCATTGATGATGAAGTTTTCTTTACAGTTCTTGCAAATAACAGCTGGTTCTTGTAGGGAAGATCTTTTGTTAGTATCAGAAGGAAAATTGGTGTGTGTGTCGGGGGGCAATATCCTACAGTACATCTAAAATGTGTACAGTTGTTTCTAGAAGGAAACATAGCTACTCTTTTCCATTTTATTGACATCCTGCAAACTGACCTCACTGCAATCCTGGCTTATATTCCTCTGGGTAATTTCAATACTTGGAAGATGTACCTAACTGTTCTTTCGCTGTCCTTATACTCTACAGCCTCCTCCTTCACAGGAGAAGAAGTCATAGAAACTGAAATTTGTCTGCTAAGTTTTAAATTAGACATTCTCATTTAATTCCCACATGAACCTCTGAGACAAATTATTCCTCCTGTCTGTGTTTTTATACACATCACATCTAGAAAGGTAGGAGATGGGCATGGAGTAGAGGCAGTAATAGTAGGTACTTAATGTCAGTATCCCCCTGACTTCCTTCCCCAAGAGAGCTTAACTACTGCCACATTCAACTTACATAGAACCTGTGGTTTAGAATAAACAGATTGTCTATATAGATCTTTTAAGTGTTTTGAGGCCTATACTGTGATACAGAATGATGACTTTTGGTTTTTATATAGTAGCCTGACTACATTGTACAGATTAAGGGGAGAGAGAGGAGGGAGAAGGTGTGAATAGTTGTACTGGATAGTTGTTTGGTTTGGGGCTAGGTTTTGCTTTGCTTTTGCTAGTAGATGGTGAAATGTCTTCAGGTTCAATTGGCTAATCACACTAGCTGAGCCTCTATTCCATATGAATTCCTTGCCAGTTGGTAAGAGCAGGAGAAATTATTCTGGTTGGCAACTAAAGAGAAATCTCTTCCCAGAACCTTCCTGGAACTAGCCTTCTACTCTTAAGTCCTTGAATTCTCCTACTTGCAGATGTTTTCCATTGGTGACTGCTGGTTTAGGCATACTGTTCTCTGTTTCTAGGTGTTTTCTATGACACTTAGCAAGCCTTTTTAGACTTTTTTTCATGCCTGACAACCATGTTTTCTTACTGGAAAATTGAGAGAGATGGTTGTGGGTAGATACACTCATGCTTTAGTGTAGAACTTAAGGTTGCATATAACCATGGTCTGTGGTTATAGTATCAGAACACTTCTTTAAGTCTGAAGAGCTGTACTGAGTCTTGGAAAATGGGCTTTGAGTCTATATGGTTAACAACAAAAATAAATCCAGAGATGGGAAACAATTAGTCTCACAATACTTTCATCTTTTCATTTGGATTAGTCCTATTACTAATATGATGCATTGACTTGGTTTCATATATACAATAAAAAAAACACAGGCAAGTTTTTATAAATGAGTACTTCTCAAGGAGGGCATATCAAATGTCTGGAGATCTTGTTAAAATGAATTTAAATTTATTTTTTAAAATATTAAAAAAAACAGTGCTGGGAAGGTGGCTCAGTGGTAGAGCGCTTGCCTTGCATGCATGAGGCCCTGGGTTCGATTCCTCAGCACCACATAAGCAAAAAGAAAAAAGCCGGAAGTGGTGCTGTGGCTCACGTGGTAGAGCGCTAGCCTTGAGCTGAAGAGCTGAGGGACAGTGCTCAGGCCCCACGACCGGACCCCTCAAAAAAAATTAAAAAAACAACTCAGAGCTGTGGCAGATTCTGATTCACCAGATGTCATGTAGGGTCTCCAGGTTTGCATTTCTCACAAGCCCCTAGGTGAAGAACTACACATTGCCAGACATGGTGGTGCATGCTTGTAATGCCAGCACTAGGAAAGCAGAGGCAAGAGGATTGTGAGTTTGAGGCCAGCCTGGACTCTATAGTGAGAACTGTCACAACAAATAAGAAGAATAAATAAAACCTCAATACACTGAAGAATTAGGCTCAGAGAGAACTACAGTTATCAGTCAGTTACTTCATTTTCATGATTTCTCTTACTGGTTGGAGTGGCCTGATCAAAAATAAACTGACTCTGAAATTCTCCAAAAATGAGGCTAGGAGTGTAGCTCAGTGGTAGAGCACAGTGCCTAGTATCTGTGCGGCCCCCTAGTATGTGTTTCCATTCTCAGCACTGCAAAATAAAACCAAGTTCCAAAATGAGTAGAAATTATACTTAAGGAAAACATGTTTGGCTTAAGTGTAGAATTTAAGCCACTGGGGATGGGGGTGGGGGGAATCTATGCCAAGCTATTTTACAGACTAAGAAAATGACCTGGATTGCTTCTCTCTGGGTGGTATTATCAGGCATGTGTTTCATATTTTGAGCTGACCTAACATTTTACTGATCTGACCCTTATTCCCTGACCTGGTCATCACTATGGGGAGAAGATACAGTAATGACAGCCAGCTTGGCAAAATACTATGTTGGCTCTTACCATGTGGGAGCATGTTACAATAGCTACTTACCTTCCCTCTTTGACTCCTTCCTAACTCAAATTCCTAACTTTCCCACTACCTTTGGAAAAGTAATGTGGTGTATCATTCCCCTAGTAAAAATGAAATCAGTAAATTTCTACTAGAAAGAATCAAATTTCACAGATCTCCATGAGCAAGAATGTACTTCCTTCCCCTGCCTTCCATATCTGTTCTACTTAACTAAGGAGTATGGTTTGTGAATTACATTGAAACCATGTGTGTCAGATAGCACCACTGCTAAGTTAATTCACTTTTTCTCTGCAAATGATTTATGGATGTAAAATGTCACTTAGAAGGTATCATATTAATGGTGCATGGTATCTCATGCCTATAACTGTAGCCTCTCACAGAAGCAGAGATTGGGAGGATTGCAGTTCAAGGTCATCCTAGGCAAAAATTCTCCAGACCTCATCTCAACTAATAGAAATCTGGGTGTACTGATATGCATCTGTCATCCCAGATCTATAGGAAGTGTAAATAGCTGGCCCAGGCATAAATGTGAGGTCCTATTCAAAAAAATAACTAAAAAAGAAAGAAAAAAGAGCTGGTAGAGGAATGTCACTCAAGTGGTAAAGCAACTGCTAGCTAGCACAAGTCCCAGAATCCAAACCCCAGTACCACTAGAAACAAGGAATACAGGCATTTGCAGAATTTTCACAAGCTCTGAGAAAAGTTAAGTTGTTAGGATTTAAATTTAAAAATGGAAGACATAGTAGGGCATTGGTATTATTATCCTTCAGAAGTTATTGAAACATAACTTTTTGATAGTTTTTTTTTCTTTGTCACTGTTGTTTTTAATGTACTAGGTGATTTTTTTTGTTTCTTTTGCATGTTCTTTTCCCATGGTATAACCACTATTTGTCACTGTATTGGATTCTGGTGCCCTGTATCTTTTATATACATTTTTCTAAGTTGGGGAGGGGAAGGGAAATAATAAAATGCCGAAACAAGGATACAGGTTGACCAATTGTAACAATGAAATGTACAAGACACTATGTTGAAAATGAACTTTACAACTTTGTGGAGGGAGGTGTTGGAGAGGTGGGGAGGGAAGGGATAGTAGGGGAAAAACAAAGGAGGGGATAACAATGCTCAATAGGAAGTGTACTCATTACCTTACTCATGTAACTGTAACCCCTCTGTACAGTATCTTTACAATAAAAAAATTTAAAAAATAAAAAGAACCACTTTAATGAAATTTATTAAATAAATGTAATAGTATTTTAGATATTCAAGTTGAAGTCCTTTATTAGAAAACTGTGGGGGGGGGGGAGATGACATTTTTATAATGAGTAGGTCAATTCAGGACTTTGGACTGAGTTGGCCAATTCCAAATAAATGTACCAATAATAGGCACACATCACACATTTCTACTCCTACTACTTGACCTAAAGGTTAGGGATATACAGAAAGAGTCAGCAATTGCTTTAGTCTTAGGTATGATACAAAAACTTTGACATTTCATATCTGGGCTACATTGGCAAAATGTAATCTAGAATAATAGCAACAAAACTTGTTTAGCAATATTGTTGAACTCCAACCAGATTATTCATCTTAGAGAAAGATAATTTCACTTCAGTTCTAAACTAATATTAACACTGGTGATAATTGTTGCCTTTAAATCATGCCATTTACAGATTTTATAATATGTTAAGGTGAAATTCAGTTCATTTTCTGGATAGTGTTATTGAAGTTCAGACAGAGGAAGTAATGTGTCCAGGGTCACATGGTAAATTTTTGGAAAAGATGACTCTGGAATATAGATTTTTATTATTAAGAATGATCTTAATAGTTTCCCTTAGGCAAAATCCAAAAGCTCCATCAAGTTGGCAGGTATTTAAATACTTCCTTCTAACCAGATGATTTCTCTTTGTTTATCCAAGAGTTTGTCCTTCCTTGTCAAAAAGCTGATGACTGTTTATGATGCCAGTGTTTCTTGCCCAAGGATGTGGAGTGCCTCTTCATCTATTCATGTCTCCTTCTCTATCACTACATCGTTTGCTTCAATGAGCTTTCAGATTTCTCACTAAATTTATCCTACTAATGACAACATTTGTTGATACCATTGTGTTTAGGATTTCAAAATAACTCATCCAGGGAATGGGATTTGCTTGCGGTTAGGTGGAAAAACACTGGCCATATATTAGCCATAGTTTTAGGGGAAATGTACAAGTATTCATTTTATAACTCTATACTTTTTGTATGTTTCATCATTTTGTTAGTTTTTGTTTATTTGTTTGTATAGAATGCTGGTAAATTCCTGTTTTCACTGTATTTGATGTCAGTATAATTTGGGGAGGGGAAGGGAAAAAACAAAATGTTTAAATAGGGATACATGTTCACCCATTGCAACAATGAGATGTACAAAACACTAGGTTGAAAAACTTTACAATTTGGGGGGGGGGTTAGGGGTAGGGGGTGGAGTATAGTTGTGTAGGTAGGAGGGAAGAGATGGTAGGGGAAAAACAAAGGAGGAGGCAACAATGCTTGATAAGAAATGTATTCATTACCTTGCTCATGTAACTGTAACCCCTCTGTACACTATTTTCACAATAAAAAACTTATTTTAAAAATAGAATTCTGGTAAATTCCTAGGATGAGTTGCAATTATATTTGCTAAGATTGGAGTATAGATGAGGGTTTTACTAGTGTATGTATTCCAGCCTGGTCTGAGGAAACCTCATGTGTGAGACCTTTTTTCTCTTTTCCTAGGGATGCTATGATCTGGTGACCAGTTTCATGGAGACAAACATGGGGATCATTGCTGGAGTGGCGTTTGGGATCGCATTCTCCCAGGTATCCTACATAGTTGTCTGGAGGCCTGGTATAGCTTTTGGCCTGCCTCCTGCTCAGGTTTCCCTCCCTGGCCTCCAGATTCTCAGACTGCCTTCTGTGCCTTGGGGAAGCTGATAGATGGGGTCAGAGCTCCTGGCTTGTTAGTCCTCAGGTCATCTGTTTATTGATTTTCCTTTTTCAACTTAAATGAAGTTCTACCATCAAGGGAATATCAGTTACAATTCAACTAATGACTAGCTCCAGAAAAACAACTTGCTTCTTCTGTAGGTCAAATGGAGGTTAACTGAACAAGGTGCTGGCTTAATTGGAACATACACAACTCAAAACATCAAATGGCTGACGTAGATTTGGGGAAAGCTTTTTTCCTGGTTGACTTGTCCCTTTTTGTCCTCTCTTAGTTCCTATAGATTATAGATGACATTGCCCCCTTTAAAGAAAGCCCAAACTTAACAAACTTCATCTTGTGGTCATTATTTTAATCTCTGGGTTTTACTATTCTATTTCTTTAGAGGGAGTCCAATTTTGTGTGTTAACTTTTATATACTTTTATCTCCTCTTAAAAATGGGGAAAATAATTATGCAAGTTAAACAAACCATACACACTCAAGGATGGAACAAGATTAAATCTAAAATTCATTCTTCGTCTATTCTTCAGGGCTTCCCATAGGCTTCTGATCTCCCATCCAAGTTTACTGTGGGTAGAAGAATCTCCCCCCTTCCTTTCTCTCTCCCTTCCCTGTTTAGCTACCAGAAAAAAAAAACTTTATGTTTAACTCAAAGTCTTTGCAGAACAACAGATTTGTTTTTCTCCCAAAGCCTAATTGTTTCAACCCCAATCCCAAAGCTCTGCTATGTATATGGGCTATATCAGACTATATCTTTTCTTCACCCATCTGTACTTCGGACCCTCTGCCTAGAAACATAGATACAATTGAATTTTATTCAACTTTGTTCCTAAAACTTTTTATAAAATATGCACTGTACAGAAGAATATATAAATTATGTTTACAGTTTAATAAATTATTATAGAACGCACAGCAATGATCTAAGCCCTGGCTTCAATCAAGGAATAAACATTTAGCCTGATCATCTGTCTTTGCCAAGTAGAGTGTTTAGATTTAAAGAGGTAGAAATGCCTTTCTTCCCAAGCAGTTTTAAAAACCTATATGTCATTTCATCTCACAAGAGCATGTGGACTGTCAAGAGGAATGTGTTTCTTGTTGTATTTTCAAAATTCTCTTTCACCATGCTTCATTGTTTTTGTAAAGATGAAGTGAAATAAATCCTTAACATGCAAACACACAGAGAAACCAGAGCACGGTACATAGACAGTGCAATTAACTTAGTCTCCAGGGACTTTTCAAAGGTTGTCACTGCCTTGAACTTTCTTCTAGTTGCTATAATATTTCGATAACAATAACACCTCCATAATGACCCAGGGATATTTCAAAAGATCCAGAACCTTGTGACTCATGCAAATATATAGAATGCACTTGACAGCCTTGAACATGGTTATTTTACTACAGGTATTCATAGCATCAGATTGTTAAAACTGAGGAGATCAGTCACCTTGGAGAAAGTAAAGGTTTTGCTGAAGTATTCCATCATGGCTACTATAAAGAAATAATGGGACACAATGCTAATACCATACATGAAGAAAACAGTACCTCATCTCCTAGATGAGGCATCAGATCATCTAATAATATTCCCATGTGGCCTTGGGGTAAAGATGTGCAGATAACGATCCTGTTTTGATTAGTGAGATGAATCAAATCCAATGGATCCTTCTCCAAATTACAGAGCATCCATTTTTCCACTCCCCTCTCACACATCCCTATAAAAGAATTTATGCTCAGACACATGAGCATCGATCTCTCTGTGCTGTTTTGAAGGAATCTACTGGCTTAGGGATTATTGAGTGTGCTTTGTGGCACACTCAGGCAGTAAGAGAGGTGCTTTGGCCCCAAAGAACCCTAATACTTCAGCAAGCTTAAGTCATATAAGGAACTATATGGTTGTTAAGATAGGAAACACAAAGCCCAGTAGAGATTTGAGACCTGTTGTGTTCAATTTGAGACAGGGAACGGAATGGCTATGGCTGGCTTTTCCCAGTCATCAGCATGAGGACTTGCAACTATTTGTGGCACTAGAAGCCTTAGGATTCCTGGAAACTGCAGTTCGTTCCCAAATGCAAGTAGATTGAGGGTCCTCCCTGGGACAATGGATGCTTGCTCAGGAAGAGCCACCACCACTGGTCAATGATAAGGAAGCAAAGCTTTAGCTGCATTCATTCATTCATAGTTTGTGGTTTCTTTTCCTTCATTTTTAAAAAATATGATGTACATAGTAGGTAGTTTCACTATGAAATTTCTATACATCCATATACTATAATTTGATCATATTCACCTCTATTACCCCATACCCCCTATTTCTTTCCCCTTCACCTCTTTAGTAGTCCTTTTACTTTCATTACCATGGCTCTCTTGTTTTGTTCTGTTCTGCCTTATATAAATGGGAGAAAAATACAATGCCCTTTTTTTTGTCATGGGCCTAGGCTCTTGTCCCTAAGCTCTTTTGCTCAAGGCTAGTGCGCTAACAGTTTGAGCTACAGTTCCACTTTTGATTTTCTGGTGGTCAATTTGAGATCAAAGTCTCATGGATTGAATTTGAACAGTGATCCTCAGATCTCAGCCTCCTGAGTAGCTAGGATTACAGATGTGAGCCACCAGTCTCCAGCTACAATGCTTATTTTTGTGAGATTGAAATTATTTCACTTAACATGATGATCTCCAGTTCCATCCATTTCCCAGCAAGCAACATCATTTCATTCTTCTTAATGGTTGAGTAAAACTCTACTGTATATATATATATTTTTTTTTCTTTATCCATTCATCAATTGATGGGCACCTCAGCCGAGTCCATTACATAGATAAACATGTGTTTCTATATTAAGACAACTTTGATTCTTTTGGGTATGTACACAGAAGTAGTATGAACTCTTAATTTTGTTGAGGAACCTTCATACTGGTTTCTATAATGACTGGACTATTATATTCCTATCAGCAATGAATAAGATTTCTTCCCTCCTTACATATCCTCATCAGCATTTGTTATTTGTTTTCTTAATGATCTTTCTGACTGGGATAAGGTAGAAACTCAATGTCATTTTAATTTGTATTCTCTTGATGGCTGAGAATATTCAGTATTTTTATGTATTTATTAGGCACTTCTTTGCTTGAAAAGTAAACATTTGGCCATTTAGTAATTTGGTTATTCTTCTGGTGTTTAGTTTGCAAGCTCTTGGTATATTTCAAATATTAATCATTTATCCAGTGAATAGCTGGCAAGGATTTTCTCTCATTCTGTAGGCTGATTCTTTACTGTTGATTATTTTTCTATTGCTAATGAAGAAGCTTTTTGAATGCAATCCCATTTGTCAGTTCCTATTCTTTGTTCTCTTAGCTAATGGAGTTCTATTCAGAAAGCCATCACCTATGCCATATATGTTTTTGTGTGTTTGTGCTGGTCCTGGGGCTTGAACTCAGGACCTGGGCATTGTCCCTGAGGTTTGTTGCTCCAGGCTATCACTCTACCACTTGAGCCACAGCTCCACTTCTGGCTTTTCTTTGGTGATTAATTGGTGATAAGAGTCTCACAGACTTTCCTGCCTGGGCAGGCTTTGAACTGAGATCCTCAGAGCTCAGCCTCCTGAATAGCTAGGATTACAGGTGTGAGCCACTGGCATCCAGCCTATGCTATATCTTGAAGTCTTTCCCTATGTTTCCTCTAGTACTTTCAAAGTTTGATTCTTAGATTAAGTTTTTTGATTCTTTTTTATTGATTTGTATGCAGGATGAAATAGAGACATAATCATCTACATTTTCCCCAGAAATTATGGAGCAAATGTTGTCATGAAACCTTGCAAATGTTAGCTAATGTTGATTAAACCATGGCGCTTTTGCCTTCCTGTAATAAAGTTAGATCTACTGAGTAGAAGCTAATGTTATGAGGAAATATCAGCACTGTGTCTCTTTTTCACTTTCCCTCTGCACTTGCTCTGCACCTTCTTTTTGCCCTTTTCTTCAACTGTTCTTATGGTCCCGTGCTCTCACCTGTTAAAGAAACTGGCCTTATACCTGTATTGTCTCAGAGATTGAAGGTGGTATAAAGTATAAGGAAAACTAAACTGAGTCCAGTCTTTCAGTACACTTTGCAAAACCTTTGTTCCCTAATAGTTAACTTAGCTAACTTAGACCCTTGTTTAAACAGCAGAATTTGATCAGACCTTTTAGTACATCTCTCCGCAAACTCCCATTGCCTTTGTGTTGTCTCAAGTAAAAGCCCATTTGTCTGGACTAGGTGGGAAAGTCTTTCTGCACATTACCCACATAGTTTGAGAGAGATTTTTAGCCTCTCCTAAATCTATTGTCTTATCTAGAATGTTGAGGTTATAATATTGCACAAGATTGTAGAAGAGTCAATAATTTGTTAGAACTGATTACTTATTTTTTGTCTGGAATCTAAATTTTGATACTGGCAAAGATGCTCTGGAAATTGTTGCTTCTAGAATATGGTCATTTTAATTCCCCAAATTGGGTAAGCTTTTAAGTTTTAAAATCCTTACACTCATGGATGATTTTCATTTCTCATTTGACAGAATATTTTGAAAGTTGCAGCCATGAAACCTATGGTCAGTCATTTGGCAGCAAGTATATGATATCTTGCATTTTGTGGTATGAAATGATGTAGACCAGGGCATTGGTAGAACAGTGAGTCCTATAAGGTAATGAGTTTTCCTTACCTGACAAAAGCTATCACTTGCATATTTAACAGCATAGTTTTGATTTTCAAAAGCAAGATAAGAATCTGCTTGCTGAGTTAAGAGACAAGAGAACAGAATTCAACGTTTATACTGGCCAATGCTGTAGAGTAGAATAGTAATAGATGTTTCATCTATCAGATAAGGGCAACCTGGTTGCCTGGAATAGTGATTCCCTCCCATGGAGGGATTGTGAAGGCACAAGCTGATGAGAATGTCCCCAGTGTGTTTGATTTAGCAGGTATGGGGTGAAGCCTGAAAATCTGTAAGATAAATTCTTACAATCCCAGGGGAGGCTGTTCTGTTGGTCATGGGGCTCACACATCTGAATGTAATTCCCACCTCCAATTCAATAAAACATGTCTGAGTTACTTAGAGAAAATGGACTACACTGACCAAGGAAAAGCAGCCTCTAGGTTCAGGTACACAATTAGTCGTCTCTCATCCAAAACTTACTGATCCTCCAATTGATGAGTAAGGCATTTGATTGCTAATGAGCGGGCATGATGTGCTTAATGGTGTCTTGACAGTGTCACAACTATTTTATTAGAACCACCTGCCAGATTAGGTCAAAGTACAAAGACAAGTAGAGGACTAGGGTCTTTGAGCAAGGGGAGGTGTTCTGGGAATAGTAGCTCTGCAATCACTGAAAAACTAGAAGATAGGCCCTGGGTGTAGATGGACCCACTTAGGCCAAAGATAGCTACAGGCATGAGAGACAAAGAAAATGTAGAACCTTATTTTCCCCTTTTTCCTCACGTTTTACCTCTATCTCACAAGCCATGGCAGATAGACCCAATAAAAAACAGTCTCTATGCTTGTGTTAAGGAAAAGAACTGTTATTCTGTCAGTCAAGTATGGCTAAAGTATCATACTAGGTTGAGACATTTTACAAATATATGGTGATTGATGTGAATGAAAATTTTGGCCTTTCAGTTCATGTCCCTAATTCTGTCACTTAATATTTCGCATTACTTTCATAACATGAACATATTTTAAAATTACTTGGAATCAGAAGCTGTTCTAAAATGGTCAGAGTGAGCTGGAAACTTGTGGCCAATTCCAGAACCTCCACTTAGGTTGAAATCAGATTTGCTCTTAACCTCTAGTGCCTTTTTACCCTTTCACGGATACAAACTTCTGTTTGCAAAACAAACAAACAAACAAAAAGGGAGCTGGGAAGGTGGCTCAGTGGTAGAGCGCTTGCCTTACATTCCTGAGGCCCTGGGTTCGATTCCCCAGCACCACATAAGCAAAAAGAAAAAAAAGCCGGAAGTGGTGCTGTGGCTCAAGTGGTAGAGCACTAGCCTTGAGCTGAAGAGCTGAGGGACAGCGCCCAGGCCCAGAGTTCAGGCCCCACCACCGGACCCCCAAAACAAACAAACAAAAAATAAACCAAAAGAAAACTATTGTATCTAAAGATATACATATGTTAAAATATCACCTTAGGACTCTTAAGCATGCTGAATTGAAACAACATTGTCCAACTACTCAAAGATGATAAAGACTAAAAATAAGTTTGAAAATAAAAAGACTACATGCAAATAATATATATCAAGTAAAAATGAAACTTTACATTTAAAATTTCATCTAGGGGTGAGAGAAGGGTGGAGTTCGATGACTTGAAATTCTCATTTTCATTTGTCTCCTTGGCAACAGTTGATTGGCATGCTGCTGGCCTGCTGTCTGTCCCGGTTCATCACGGCCAATCAGTATGAGATGGTGTAAAGAGAAGGTAAGTGGCAGTGGGCAATGCTCAATTGGTATATATTCAAGCCACCTTTCAAATAGACAGGAGGCTTTGGGGCCCCTTCTACCTGTTCTTAGTGGTGCTTGAGCAGAAATCTCATGTCTACAGTGCTGAGGAGGTACAAGGGATGCTATTGATTTATCTGTCTGTCTGAAACAGTTTCATTGTGTAGCTCAGGCTGACCTCGAACTCATGATCCTCATGCCTTAACTTTTCAAGTGCTTGTTACTTCTCTTTTTTTTCAAGGTCTTATTAATGGTGAATCACTCATGTTTGTTTGTTTGTTTGTTTTCTCTCCAGTCTTTCAAGAACGATGGAGTAAGAGATCTGTTCTGAAAAGGAACTGCAACAATCTCTGAAAGACTTCCAAAGAATGTTAGAGCACAGTACATAATACACTTAACCTGCTCCCACAACGCCCTACCCTCAACCCCACTCCCTGCGTGCAACTGACTCTCCTACCCAGTCTCTGCTCCACCTTTCAGCCCGCATCATGTGTAGTGTCTACCTTGTGAAGCCCTGTTGTGCCACAGCTTGTAGCTAGTCTTAGTGAACCCCCACCCTGTGCGTGCCAGCTCTTCCACGTGTACCTGGTCCAACTGCAGTTCATCGTAGGTGACTGGTTATCATCATTGGCCCCTTGGGGCCCTGCATGTAGTATGGGAGGCTCCTGTTAGTCCCTCACCATGGTCTGTAAATGCCATGCACCTTTACATAGAGATGATACTTAACTGTTCTTTTGGCCTAATCTCATTTGGTTTGGTTTTCCCTTTACTAAGGCTCTTTCCTACCTTCTTTAGGCTGCCTAGGACATGTAAGGAGGAACTTCAGTAGTTGTTCATGAGGAGAAAAAAAAAAAGCATGTGTCATGCATGATGGAAATTGTTGAGCAGTAGGTGGCCTCCTTGCTCATTATTGTTCCATGCCTGGGTATGTAGAGACAATTAGTTCACCTCCTCTCCTGAGTTAAAACTTATATATAGTCCTGTTACAAAGCTGTCCTGTTGCTTCCAGTGAAGGCAATGATATTACTTTTGATTTTTCCCCCAATTAATTGCTGTTGTGTTATTTTACTTCTTTCTGTATTGTTTTCTTGCATTGACATTATAGACTTTGAGGACCTCATGAGATCAGTTTAAAAAGGAGCGTGACGGGCGGAACAGAAGTCAAAATATTTTTTAAAAGATCTTAAAAAAATAAATGCCTCTGTCTAGCATGCCAACAAGAATGCATTGATATTGTGAACACTTGTGATATATGTATTAATAAATAGAGCAATTACAAATGGCTGTGTTATGGTTCTTTAATTGCTGTGACAGGTTTGGAACATGTACTTGCATTCCATTTTGAGAATTGAGTTGAGATTCTTATTTTAGTTTGCAATTTACCTAGGGGATGAGAGTCAGCCTACCTTATATATGGACCCACTTCTCCACATGTGTCTCCAACCCACCAAAAAGAAGTCTATTTTTTTTATTACAGACATTTCATCAATTGTATAGATCGTTGGGTACGGAAATACAGCCTTCATATTATTTCAGGCCTCTGAAAACCATGAAAGAAGTACAAAGATTTCAGCAGGTTTTTTTTTTAAAGTCTGGATTTCATTTTAAAAGGAAATGAACATCTATTCTTTTCTTCATCGTTTCTAATAAGCATATATTCTTCCCTTCCCTCTTTCTTCTCTGGATTGGATTGAATAAATGCAATCTGCAGATCAATTCCATTGTCCCAATGCCCTGATTTTTACTAAAGTTTAAAAAAAAACGCTTACATTTGATTTAAAGAACATTTTAACAATAGGTGTAGTATAATATATTATCTGTAATCAATTTTTCCTTCTTGATGAGTCATCAAAAAACCAAGTAAATGCATAAATTGATCTGTTCACAAATGAATGGATCTAAAAAGCTGCTTCTCTGTAGAATAACCCAGAATTGAGGCAGAAATAGCCTTCTAACAATACCCATTTAGGAGCTTGCACTTGGCATGGGGTAAACTCTACAAAAGTTTGTAGAGGGCACTGCTTAAACCTTCAGCTATTCCTCCTTGAAAGTGTTAGTGTTTTTAGAAAATCATTTTTGTATTTCTTCAGTGGAAATACTTTCCAGTATTTCATTAAAATTTTTCTACTTTATATTGAAAATGGAGCTTTTGTGTAAAATCCTAAATACAACCTAACCCGTGATTCACCTGTTGTTTTTTTTTTTTTTGGCAAAGCGCATTTATTAGTATATTTTGGTAAGAAATTTATCTACATTCTAAATTAAATTCAGATCTCTGCATTACATACTTTTAATACAAAACATTTGGGCCAAGGTTGATTTTACTTCAAAACTGTAAGAGTATTCATGTTTTCATTCTCAATGACTTGTATATAACATACATTCCTCCTTCAAATGAAATCTGAAAGACAAATTGAAATACCTTTTTGTTCTTTTTATAGTAACATTTACATATGGTAAGGTGCACAAAATGTTAAGTGTGCAGCTTGAAGTTTTACATCTTTAGAAACCAGTGTAACAATATCCTAGATAAGATGCAGAATATTTAACACTCCTGAAGTTTTCTTCATGTCCCTTCTTAGCAACCACACACACATACCCCCATACTCCAGTTAGCCACATTGTATTACCATAGATTCATTTTATCTGTCCTTGAACTTAATATAAATAGAATCATGTGTGGACAACCCCATCTAACGTTTTGTGACTACAAATTATATGGCAAATAACAATCTCACCTCCACAGTCATTTAGGATTCCACTCAGAATATAGCACAATTTCCTCATTCTGTTACTTAATGTACATTTACATGCTTTTCATGTTGGAGCAATTATAAATGTAGTTGCATTGAGTATTATGGGATATGCTTTGTTTGTGTGTTGCTGGTCATTGGGCTTGAACTCAGGGTCTGAGGGCTCTCCCTGGGCTTCTTTACTCAAAGCTAGCAATCTGCCACTTGAGCCACAACTCCAGGTTTTTTTGGTAGTTAATTGGAGATAAGAATCTCATAGACTTCCTACCCATGCAGACTTCTGACCTCCTTCTCAGTCTCCTGAGTAAGATTACAGGCATAAGCCACTACCATCCAGCTTTGGAATATGCTTTTTGGCACACAAACACAGGTGTAGAATTACTCAGAAAATAAGGTGTATTTCTTTTGTGATGGTAATGCCTAACATTTTCCCGAAGTAGTTATGCTGATTTATATTTAATTGTTCTATGCCCTCACCAACACTTGCTGTTCTCAGTCTGTTTTAGTTATTCTATAGGTGTGTAGGGTTTCTTTTCATTTGCCTTCTCTTTATGACTAGTGATATGAAAATATTTTTTTCATTTTTCAACGTACTATTTTGATAACTTCTTGTAAAGTGTTCAAGTCTCATGCTTGGTAAATTCACCTGTCTATTGATTTGTAGGAATTTTTGTATATTCTAGATACAAGTTCTTTCTTGGATATGTATGTTGCAGCTGTTTTCTTCCTGCCAATAGCCTGCTTTTCCAAGTTTAGTCAGTTCTTGATTAACTACATTTCTGAGAGTTTAAGGCAGTGATTGGATCATTCAAAATATCAAGAGGCCTTCTTAGCAAGAGCACTGATTCCACAGTGTTTTGATTTTAGATGGAACTTTGCCTTCTATTTGTGGTATGGTGTTTCTAATACAATTTATATTTCTTAAATATGCAAGTTTGGGTCTGGAAAGAGAAAATAACTGAAGTATGGTCAGGAACTTATTAGGATTAAAATAACAGAAAGCACACAAAACAGATTTAATTCCTGTTTGTACACATTTGTTACTGTTAAAAGCCTCTAGATAACTTTTTTTGCCAGTCCAGGGAACTGTCCCTGGGCTTCTTTGTGTTCAAGGTTAGCACTCTACTATTTGAGCGACAGCACCACTTCCAGTTTTTGAGTGGCTAGTTGGAGATAAGAGTCTCAGGAGGACTTTTCTGCCTGGGCTGGTTTTGAACCACAATCCTCAGACCTCAGCCTCCTATGTAGCTAGGATTACAGTTGTGAGCCACCAATGCCGGCTTCTATAAAAAATTTTAAGTCTTATAGATACTTGAGATCGTAATCGTAGCTCAGCCCTGAGGTGAAGTTTGGTCTGGCCATTCGGGTTTTATAATGCCTCCCATGTAATTCTAGTAAGCAGACAGGGTGGAAACCTCTGTGCTAAAATCTGGCTTCAGATTTCATTTTTATTATGATCCACATCTATCCTATTTGTTTGAGATTATCTTTTTAAGAGGTATGACTTCTCCCTAGGCCTCTGTCTTCAAAGCCTTTTTTTTTTTAATAACATTCTTCCTGCTAATACCAGTTCCCAGCCAAACACAGCAATTATACTCTCTGCCCTATATTTTGAATTGGGCATTTTCCAGAACACTTCTTCTCCTTTGGAAATCTTAATGACATCTACTTTTACACAATTTTTCATTCCTAATCTTTTTTCATTCATGCTGGGAATGTTTGTTTTTATGTCTTTTTGAAGAACCAGTCTTGATTTGATCCTATCATTTATTTTCTATCTTGTTATTTTCTGCTCTTCTATTTAAATTGTTTCCTGAGTTTTTCTCTTTTCGTGGATTCTTAGCTCATTAATATTTTTAATTGTCTTTCTTAGTGTTTTCTTTTTTTAAAATAAGTTTTTATTGTGAAAATACTGTGCAGAGGGGTTACAATTACATGAGCAAGGTAATAAGTACATTTCTCATCAAGCATTGTTGCCTCCTCTTTTGTTTTTTCCCTATCATCCCTTCCCTCCCATCTCCACAACTGCACCCCTCCTCCTCCTAAATTGTAAAGTTTTACATAGCATCTTGTACATCTCATTGTTGCAATGGGTCAAACTGTATCCCTATTTAAACAATTTGTTTTTTTCCCTTCCCCTCCCCAAATTATACCAACAACAAATACAGTGAAAACAGGGGTTATACCATGGGGGAGGGACATACAAAGCATCAAAAAAATCACGGGGTACCTTATTAATACATTAGAAACAATAGCAAGAAAGAAAAATACCACTTGTGTCCTTATCTTGGGGTTCATTTCGTTTAGCATCATCTTATCTGACCTTTTCTGCTTGTCCCAGACATATACTAGTTATTGAAAATAAGGGAAACCATGGGACCAATGTTTCTTTGGGCCTGGCTTGCTTCACTTAATATAATTTTTTCCAAGTCTTTCCATTTCCTAACAAATGGGGCAATGTCATTCTTTCTGATGAAGGCATATACCACATTTTCTTGATCTATTCATCTACTGAGGGGCATCTGGGTTGGTTCCATATCTTAGCTATGGTAAATAATGCTGCAATAAACATAGTTGTGCTGGTAGCTTTAGTATGGTCTCCTTTGTGATCATTTGGATAAATGCCCAAAAGTGGGATTGCTGGGTCATAGGGGAGCTCTATGTGAAGTCTTTTGAGGAATCTCCATACTACTTTCCAAAGTGGTTGAACAAGTTTACACTCCATCAACCATGCAGTAAGGTTCCCTTCTGTCCACATCCCCTCCAGCATCTGTTGTTATTAAAGTTCTTGATTATAGCCATTCTAACTGGGGTGAGGTGGTATCTCAATGTTGTTTTGATTTGCATTTCTTTTATGGCAGAGAGGTTAGCTATTCTTATTTCCTCTTCAGAAAAGATTTTCTTTAAGTCTTTAGCCCACTTATTAATCGTGCAGTTGTTTCTTTGAGGATTTGTTGTTGGGGGATTTAATTTTTCGAGTTCTAAATATATTTTAGATATGAGACCTTTATCCATTGTATGGCTAGTGAAGATCTCCCAATCCGTGGGCTTTCTATTGATCTTGCTAGCTATGTCCTTTGTCATGCAGAAGCTCTGCAGTTTCATGCAATCCCATTTGTCCAACCTTCCTTTGATTTGTTGTGTTTCTGGGTCTTATTAAGAAAATTTCAGCCTGTGCCAAGGAGCCCTAGAGTTTCTCCTATTCCTTCCTGTATTGTTTTCTGGGTGTCTGTTTTGAATTTGAGGTCTTTGATCCATTTGGAGTTGATTCTGGTGCAGGGTGATATATAAGGATCTAGCTTTAATTTTCTACAGGTGATTAACCAATTTTGCCAGCACCATTTACTGAAGAGGCTGTCTTTCTTCCATTCTATTTTTTAGCTCCCTTATTGAAGATTAGGTGACTATGTCTGGGGGTTCATTTCTGCGTCTTCAGTTCTATTCCATTGGTCCTCAGGTCTGTTCTTTTGCCAGTACCAAGCTGTTTTGATGATTATGGCTTTGTAGTAGAGTTTGAAATTCGGTATTGATATTCCTCTAGCACTGTTGTTTCTGTTAAGGATCATTTTTGCTATTCGGGGTCTCTTATTGTTCCATATAAATTTTTGCATTGCCTCTGCTATTTCCTTGAAGAATGAGGTTGGAATGTTGCTATGTATCGCATTGAATTTGTAGGTAGCCTTGGGAACTATTGCCATTTTCATGATGTTGATCCTTCCAATCCAGGAGCATGGGAGGTTTTTCTATTTTCTAAGTTCTGTTTTGATTTCCTTTTTCAGGTTTTTAAAGTTTTCATATAGAGGTCCTTCACTTCTTTAGTTAACTCTTAGGTATTTTATTTTTTGTGGGGCTATTACAAATGGAGTTGCTTTCCTGATTTCAGCTGCATTTTTCTCGTGGTCGGCATATAGAAAAGCCATTGATTTTTGAGGGTTAATTTTAAATCTTGCTACTTTGCCAAAGTTTTGAATCAGCTTGAGTAATTTGGGTGTGGAGACTGTGGGACTCTTTAAATACAAGATCATGTCATCTGCAAAGAGGGAGAGTTTTACTTCATCTTTCCCTATTTGGATCCCTTTTATGTTTGCATCTTGTCTTATTGCTGTAGCTAGGCATTCTAATACTAAATTGAAGAGAAGTGGAGAGCATGGACATCCTTGTCTCATTCCTGAGTTTAGAGGAAATGGCTTTAGTTTTTTACCATTAAGTATAATGCTGGCTGAAGGTTTGTCATATACAGCCTTTATTGTATTGAGGAATGGTCCCTGGATTTCTAACTTTTCCAGAGCCTTCATAATAAAGGGGTGTTGGATCTTGTCAGATGCTTTTTTCTGCATCTATTGAGATAACCATGTGGTTCTTATCCTTGCTCTTGTTGATGTGATGGATTATATTAATTGATTTGCATATATTGAACCAGCTTTGCATCCCTGAAATTAACCCTATTTGATCGTGGTGTATGATTTTTTGGGGTGAATTGTTGATGTTGATTAGCCAAGAATTTGTTGAGATGTTTTGCATCAATGTTCATCAAAGAAATGGGTCTATAGTTTTCTTTCTTTGATGAGTCCCTGCCTGGTTTTGGGATGAGGGTTATGATGGCTCTTAATGTTTTCCAGAGAGAATAAAATCCCATCTAAATGTCCCTTTCACTGCATTTCAGTTTTGATTTGCAGTTTTTATTTTTTATTTTTTTTGGGTCCAGTTGTGGGGCCTGAACTCTGGGCCTGGGCACTGTCCCTCAGGTCTTCAGCTCAAGGCTAGTGCTCTACCACTTGAGCCACAGCGCCACTTCCGGCTTTTTTTCTTTTTGCTTATGTGGTGCTGGGGAATCGAACCCAGGGCCTCATGCATGCAAGGCAAGTGCTCTACCACTGAGCCACCTTCCCAGTTTCTAGTTTTTATTTTTTTAAGTTCCAGATCAATTTCCATTAAGATTTTTTTTTGTTTTGAACAATGAATTGAAAATTTGTTCTTCAATTTCCTAGAGTGTGGATTTCTGACTGTCTTTTGCTTGAAAATCTTGATTCATATTATATTCTATTATTTGTCGAGGCTTGCTTTGTTCACTGGTTTGTGCAGTGTATGTTTTATGCGTGCTTAAAAGTATGTTATCTTCAGTGCAAGGATGCAAATACATTCAGATGGTAAGTTTTATAAATATTATGAAAATGGCCTTTGTCCTGTAAATATGTCCTCTTTAACCTGCTTCTGAAATAATATATTAAAATCTCCCACTACAGTTGTGGATTCTGTCCACTTTTGCTTTGCTTTTATGCTACCTTGTTAGGAACATGTAGATCAATGTCTCATTGATGAATTCTTTCCTTTGATCCCCAACTATGACTTTTTGTATTTAAAGTTTATTTTGATTGATATTACAGTTACTATAACTTTCTTTTCATTAATATTTGCCAAAAGAACATTGTTCCACATGTTTTGTCTTTTCATAAAAATATTTGAGATGTCTCTTAAACATCATAAGCATGAATTTTGTTCTTTGAGTCAATCTGAAAACAGTCTTAACTGAAGAGCCTAGTCTAACTGTATACTATAATTACTGATGCATTTGCTTGTATTTCTACTATGTATTTTTTTCTGTCTACTACACATTCCTTTCTTGTTTTTCTTCTCTCTTGAATTATGATATCTTTATGTATCTTTTTTGGAAATTACATGTTGTATTTTTGTAATTGGATTCACCTTTTAGTGATTATTTTCTTAACTTGCATACTTGAAATTTTACGTTAATCAGGATCCCCATCTTCCTCTGAAAGAATACATAAAGGAATGTTTTAATTTTAGTCACTTGTCACTTTGTTTTTGTTTCCTGATATTTTATTTCTACCATCTCTCCAAATTAATTCTGCTAGTGCTTTTGCAGCTTAGACTTCCCTAGATGTGTGCCAATTTGATCCCCCCCCCCCCTGCTTCTTACATTTCAGGTTAAGAGGCCTATTTGTAGTACATTCTTTGATTTCACTTGGAAATCTGTCCTGTTTGTTCAGTTTGATTGCATGGTGCATAGAGATAGTAACTCCAGTTTGTTTTGATTTTATCTGTTGCATCCAAATGCAAGAGCTAAATCTAAAACAATGACTTTGCATGTTTAATTCTTAAACACATTTTAAAAATTATTTGAGGCTTTACCTAATATACATAGTTTCTTTTTTTAAGTTCTTCATGTTTCCAGGACCTATATTTTATTACTTGCAATATATTACATGTTACCTTCTAGTTTAATTATTTCATGTGTAAGTAATTTCACTGACAGTTGATTAAGATCTTTTAATAGTGATCTTGAACACAAGAACAAAGTCAATACTGGCTTTGTATCTCCACATGGTTTAGCACAGAACTGAGTAGTTTTTAGGTTCTCAAGTTACTTTATGAATAATGAATGAATGAACTCTGAGTCCTTCAACTGTGTGTCAGAAGCCTAATGGTCTCATGTGAGTATATTTTTGTTTGATTTGTTCAAACTGTGAGTCCTATTTGTGATTTTCTCTCTAGAATTCTATGATCTTCCATTTTGACCACTATTTTTATCTCATGAATATGTCTTAGTTTTTATTTTTACACTACCCTCAAAAGAAATATGTCTTGAGGGGCTGGGAAGGTGGCTCAGAGGTAGAGCACTTGCCTTGCATGCTTGAGGCCCTGGGTTTGATTCCTCAGCACCACATAAGCAAAAAGAAAAAAGCTGGAAGTGGTGCTGTGGCTCAAGTGGTAGAGCGCTAGCCTTGAGCTGAAGAGCTGAGGGACAGTGCCCAGGCCCAGAGTTCAGGCCCACGACCAGACCCCCCCCCAAAAAAAAGAAATATGTCTTGAGTAATACAGTATTTTCATGTATACTTAGAACCTAGATTTTCATGAATACTTAGAATCTCTCTAATTTGATTTCTTAACAGAATACAAATGGTGGTCTTTGTCTCCTATAACATGTAAAAAAAAATAGACCAGTAAAAACAGGTTGAAGAACAGATAAATTAACTATACCTAATGGATTTTTGCAACAAATAATACTGGATTATGTATGCACAGTAAATTTGACCTACTGTTTGATATTTCCAGGGAATGTTATAATTTCATTCAGAAGTAATTGAAGATCTACTGTGTTTAGACAATGAGATATGTGAAAAAGAGTAAAGTATCCACCTTCAGACAGGGTTGCTTAATTTCCATGTATATAGCAGAATGTGGAAGCTAATTGTCTTTGCAGTAGAGTAATTGTAATTTGTAGAGTTGATTATGAAAAGGCTAATATAAAGCTATTATGATTACATCAACACTCATTATCACAATATAAAAAATACTCTATTAAAAGCTTAAAATAACAAGTATCTATTATCTCAGTCTTTGTGCATCAGGACCCCAGAATGGCATAGCTGGGTGCCTCTGGCTCTTTGATGAGATTACAGCTAAACCATTGGTTGGGATTATAACCTGTGCTGGGGTATTGCACTCAGCTTTTGAACTCACTGAGTTGATTGTTGGCAGTCCTTGGTCTCTTGCCATGTAGGCTTCTCCACAGAACTGCCTTATGCCTTAACAACTAACAGCCACCTTGCCTCATGAAGAACAATCAAAGAAAGTCCAAGATGGAAGCCATTGTTTTATAGCGTGGCCTTTGAATTGGCAAAGGCCAATGAATAAAAGTCAATGAATAAGTCTAGACCATGAACAGAAGAGGATCACACAAATACGGGACTATCAGGAATCTGGGATCATTGGGTATCATCATAGAGACAGCCTGCTACAGCTATACTTGATATGCTTCCATTTGGAACTTAAAGATTCAAATGATTAATTCAATAGAAAATGGAAACTAAACTAAGAGGAACATCACAAGTAAGTTTATATTTCACTCTCATGGATCTTGACTTTCCATTTCTTTCATGACTTAGCCAAGATGATTTTGGCATCATTGCAAACTTTCTAAGAGTTGGAAGTCCTAACAAAATGAAATGCTGCAAATTTTCAAAAACATCAAAATTATTTTTCCATTGCCTTAGAAGACTTTAATTTTGTAGATATCTATTTGTTCTTTAAAAATACCTAGTAATTACCTAAATTCTAAGCTACCACATATCTCATGGTAAACAAAACAAGCCCCAATGAGAAATCAATAAAAATAAATTACCTGATATTTGGTATTACCCTTTCTTCCATTACATTTATTATATGGTGATTAATACTTTAATATGATATTTGACACATTGAAATTTCTGGTGGAATTGTTTTATTGGTAATTTCTTTGGTAGAAAAAAGATTAAACTTATAAAAGTACATTGATAAACTGATACATGAATAAATACAGAAGAGTACTTTGAAGGAATTTGTGATTGTGAAGTTTTGTGCATGGAGTGTTGGGCATAGAGGAGAAATACGGCAAAGTATAAGAAACTGTTTACACCCTTAAACATTGAGTTTGTGAGCACTCAAACCTTGGTCATTGCTATGCTTTGCTTCTGGGCAATGTATTCATCTTTGTTGTTTCAATTACTATATAGATGATAATGACTCCTGTCTTCAGATAGCTACTTCACACTTTTCTTTGGAGATACAAATGTTTACAGTTCAGCTGTTAACAACCACAAGGCTAGAAGTAGACTGGAAACCCAGAGTAGTGATAATTAATGGTGAGATCAACTTGAGGTCAAGTCCAGGAAAGATCCACATAAGCATAGTTTAGATTAAGTGGGAATTTTGGATGGGTTTTCTTTATATAATAATTCGATAGGTATTTATTATGCACTACGTACTAGGCATTATTCTGGGTATTGGAATATGGGATAACATGACAGATCAGGCTCTTTATGGAACTTAGTTCTTGAAGTCAGGAGATAATAAATGTATGAGTGAATAAAGTTGGTACTAAACCAAACAAAGAAAATTAAAATGGATGACATTGATAATATGACTTTATCACTTAAGCTTTCACAATATACTTAAATTTATGAACTTGGACAGCCAAACTCTGTCCTCATCTCCTCTGAGTTAAAGGTGTGCTGAAATCAGATTTGTACATGATTAAGACATTGGATGTGGCAGTATGTCCACAAGTGACTGTTTGTGTAGGAATCAGCTATTTACAGTTAAACAAGGCTAACAATGTCCCCAAATTTGGACTCTGAAGAAATTTCTAAAAATTCAATTAACAGATTATTAGATATTACCTTAAAAAGAATTGATTTCAGGCACAAAAGAGTGACAATGTTCATAATGTGTGCATTGACAGGGGATCTAATTGCTATAATTATTGTTGATTAGCTCTGTGGACAAGCTCTGACCTTCACACTTGAGACCACCCCAGGTTTGCATGTTTTATATTTGGGACTTTGAAGCTACACAGATCTGGTCTGGATCAGCAGTATGGCCTTCACCTGAGAGCTTATTAGAACTGCAGAATCTCAGCCCCCACCCAGAATCTGAATCATAATTTGCCTTTCTTATATGACTTGAGGGAATTTATAATCACAACAATTTGAGAAATGCTGATTTAGAATATAGGCTACTGGTTTCTAAACTTAGTTGTACTTTGGAGTGCCCTGAGAGTTGAGTAATAGACTAAGCACTAGGACTTTGAATAGCTCCCTGGAGGATTCTGGTGTGCAACTAAGTTTGAGAGCACTGATTTAGGTCACAGATTGAGCCCTAATGTAATTGATGGCCTAAAACTGTGGGCTGTGTGGCCACCATAGAATAAGGTTTATAGTGGGAGTCCATCAGCTAGAGCCTTGTACCACTGGGAAAAGGTCCCAGTCTGCCACCCCAGTTCATCTTTGTATGTGAAAGCTAGTACATAATGGAGAATGGCCATTCCTATAAATGGGTGGGGCAAGTATCTAGGGCACTGAGACTTTCCAACAGATGGTATCATTTAACAGCTGATTTAGACAGCGGTGAGATCTCATTTATATGCAGCAATTTTCCCTCTTCACCAGGGATTAACTCAGTAGAAACACTCAGACTAGCCCGCCTGCTACGTGATCACCCTATTTCATTTAAATTTAGTCTATGTAATTGTATGCAATAATTTATCTGTGAAATTTCTCCTGGGAAAGAATCCACATGGATAGTTCCAGCCACTGAAGACAGCAAATAGAAGGGACTTATGCATTCACTATGTCATTTAGCAAACAACAAGAGATTCTTAGGAAAGAGAGAGAGATGGCTGAACATTCCTAAGAGGACATCTTTGCATGGGGTCACCCCTGTTTCTTTTGGTCCTGTCTGTCTCTCAGAGATGTGGTCAGGGGAAAAAATTAAAGCTGCTTTAACCATTTCCCCCTTTTAAGTTATAAAAATTGAATCATGGGAATGGATAAATATAGACAACAAATTCTTGTTGGTTAAATTCATCATAGCTCCAAAGCCACTTTAACAAAGACATAAGAGAAGGTATGGGTGAAGGTATGTGTGAAGCTCTATTGTGTTGCTCAAAAAGCAAGCTGCAATGAGCTTGTGGTTATGGTTTATGTATGTATATTCAACAACAAGCAAGAAGTCAGAGCTGGTACCTCTAGAGAGTAGATATTCTTTATATTTCATAGGTTATGGCACTGGGGTTTCCACGAGTCATGCTCTCCAAAATGAATTCAGATGTTTTTGAACTCATGGATACATGATCAAATAAGATTTTTAAATTCCCTTTACATGGTATCATCCCACATCTCATTTTCCAGATTAACAATAGTTTTTCCTCATGAGCCTCGGATAAACAAAGGCTCCTACTAGAGCTTTAAGGATGTAGTTGTCCAATTGGGCCACATTGTGAGCAATATTCTAGATCCAAGGGTGTTTATCGGAGCTGACCATCAGAGACAGCCGGGTTTCTAGAACACAAGTGAAATACAGTGATGAAATCCAAGCTGTCAGCCCAAAGCCTGGTAGCAAGTTACTTCCATTCCAGTATCAACTCTACTTTATCATACTTACTTCTATCATCTCCCTAAAGTGAGATACTAAAGATTAAACAGAGTTTGAACAGGAAATCCCAGGGATGACCCACATTTCTCTCAAACCTGTTCATATTCTACCCTCTATCTTCAAGCCAGCAGCCTAGTGACATTAGTCCCACAATAGTTTCAAGGGGAAACAAAACAAGGGTCATGAATAACTTTCCAGGTAATGACGAAGATGAAGATAGATGTGCCTTTTCAAAAAGAATCTTAGGAGATTTGGGGTACATAGTATTTAAAACTCAAAAGAATTACCTATTTACATGAATCTCAATAAGCAAAAAGATGAGATTTGAACCCATCTTTGGGAAAACAACTTGTAGCTTTTTCATAGTATAGTCAAAATTATTATGAATATTATTGGCTATAGCAGAGACAAAAATCCAAATGTAGTACTGTCTGCTGCCCACTGCTTGATGAATAAAGATGGGACATACCACTCCAGCAGCCATAGACTTAGCACTAGGTGCTTTGCACCTCCAAATAAAAAAGCAGTGCAACCAAGAGGCTAAGGTTTCTCAAGTCCCACTCCCTCTTTTGGCAAGGTGCTCTCATAGAGAGTAAAAAGGCAATTCTTTGATAGTTACATTTTGCCCAATTTGCTGTTTCTCTGTAACTGGTTCAGCTGAAGAAAATCAAACATTCTCTTTATCCCTTTTTTCTCCTCAGGACAAAAAAATCTTTCTTTGTCTCCTGGCATGTTCTGAAGATGTCCCGTTATTGATCCTATGCATGGGAAAGAACCACGATTTCATTCAAAAGGGAGCTTTGGGATGTGGCCAGGGGTCCTGCTACCAGCTTTCCTAATTCCTGATGGTCTTATAAGACAAACGACTCTCTTTGGGGAATAAAAGGGGAAGAATAATGACGTCTACTTGGTAGTATCTGGGATAGCACCTTAGAAATTAAAATGGCAGTTGAATATACAAAATTGATCCTCAATAATTTTCAAATGCAAGAATTAAGAGCATTCTTATAAGCTTCAGAATCTTCTTTTCCTAGGAATATTCCTCAAAATATAGAAAGTGTTATTCTGACTCCTGTCAGAATATCAATACCAGCCTGAATTCCCAGTAGCTCCACACCAGAATAAACTTAAATATCCTCCAGTAGAACAATGCATAAGTAAACTGTGGAATATTCATAGGATAAAATACTACTCAGCAATAATACAAAGAAAACATGACAATAAAATAACATGCATGAATCTCTTAGACAAAACTTTGAGTGAAAGAATATATAAGCTAGTATACTATTCTATGAATATGAAATTCAAGGATAAAATGTAATAAATCATAGTCACCACAGTAATCTTAGAGGGTCGTTATTGGCTGAAAAGCATCATGAGGCTTTCTGGAAATTCTTTTGTTTTGCTATGAGTCTTAGTCACATTGATATATAAATAGCATAAGTTAAGCAAGATTTGTGTACTTTATTATATATACTTAAATTTCAATAAAACGAAGGATGATAACAATTGTTATCAAGGATGTGGAGTAAAGGGTATACTTGTATACTAATAGTGGGAATATAAATTATGACAGAGATTATGGAAAATGATATGGGGGTCCCTAAAATAGATTAAAAAAATACAACTGCCATATGGCTTGGCAATACCATTTCTGGACATATATTCAGAGGAAATGAAATCTGTATCTCAAACCAATATCTACACTTCTATGCATAATGCAGTATTATTCATAATAGTCAAGATATGGAAATAACCTGTGTCCACCAACAGATAAATGGATAAAGAAAATGAGGTATATGTATGTGTATGTGTAAAATGGGACAGTAGGCCTTTCCAAAGAAGGAAATTCTGACATTTGTGATAACAGGACTGAAACCAGAGAACATTAGACTAAGTGAAATAAGCAAAACAGAAAGATGATTCCTGATTGCATGATCTCACTTTATGTGTAGAAGCTAAAGAATGCAAACTCATAAAGACAGTAGAATGATGATAGCCAGGGCTGGGGATTTTGATATAAGGACACAAAATCTGTTATAAGGACACAAAATCTGTTATCTAATAGATAATATAGTGATTATAGTTAATAATGTATACCTGAGCCACACTAAGAGGCGATTGGTGCTCTCATTACACATACAAAAGTAACTGTGAGGTGATGGGTGTGGTAATTAATTTGATTTCAGTGATTATTTCACAATCTACGAGCATATCAAAAACAGCATCTTAAATACCTGTGACCTTTTGGTCAGTTGGTAATAAAGATTGATTTCAGGGCCCTCCAATTGCACTCTACCATTTGAGTCATGCCTCCAGTGCTTTTTTGTGATAGGATCTTGCTTTATGCCTGGGCCAGCCTTGGCTGTGATTCTCATATTTGAGTTTCCCTGTATCACTGAGGATGACATGCCTATGCCACTGGGCATAGCCCAATAAGATGTCTAGATTGGAAATGAGAAACTAAAAATGTTTTCACAGATAACTTGATTTTATATATAGATCTTATGAGATCTCAAAAACTAAAGACTAAAAAGTAACAAGTGAATTATCAGTGAATAATTAGAAAGTGAAACTTTATAAATACCATTTATGACATCAAAAAGATTAAGTAGTTGGTGATAAATTTGGCAAAACATGTACAGAATCTATATATCAAAAACTAAAAAGCATGTCTAAGAGAAATTATAATAGACTCAAATAAATGGAGACATATATCTTATTAATCTCTGAGAATGATAAAAAATGATGTCAATTCCTGTAAGTTAATAAATTCACAGGTCTCAATTAAAATGAATGAGAATCAGTGATGTGTTTTTAATCAATACCATGCTATCTCATCTTTATGTTTTGTAATGATACTATATAGTGTCTCTTATGAAGCAGTTCATGTGTGCATTAAAAATGTTCTGATCACCCAAGTACAGTCCTTAGTTAAAAACGCATGCAGCCACAAATTTCTTTCAATTTAGACTCATGTACAAACTGCAATATCATAAGGATTATTAAGCACCCAGCCTTTTAAAGTCCCTTTTCCTTATTCTGGGAAAGTGTTTCACTGTACATCAGAAAGAAGAAATCAAAATTAGCTTCATGTACTCAATTCTATAAGAAGTTATTAGCAATTAATATAGACTTAAGGGGGAGGGGAGTAATTAGCCCTCTTGCCCTGAAAATTAATGGGTCCTTTTCACTGTACCCCTCAGGGATATTTTACCCAATAACACTCCGTTTCAGATTAATGTAAAATGAAAACTATATTATTTCAGAATGCTGGCTACATAATGATTACAAACCACAAATCTCACAAAGATTAACAGACAAGGAAGATCAAGTGTAACAATGAACTATTAATAATTCTAGACAGGATGAAGATAATAAAATCAATGTGTCAATCATTCTACTAGAATCAAGAAGCCTCAGTATTTTTCAAGGTATGACCAAGCTATGTAAAGCAAGAGTTCACATAGTTCTTTATAAGCTAAGCAAAGGTTTCAAGAGTGAGTAGTTACCAGGTAGTTACAAAAGAAATTAAGTATACCCATATATTGCAATTGAGATTACAGACAAAGACAGGAAATTACTTGAGAAACAAGTGCAAAGTTCCATACAAAAAGCTACTGTCTTTTCTCCATTCTTATGGAATATTGACTTTCTCTTCAAAACAGTACTGGTTAAGAGTGATAAAATAATATTTATCAAAATGAACTCCTGGAAATGGAAACAAGATTTTTTCTTTGTTGCTGCTTTTGTTTTCTTTTCTTTTTTGTCTTGTTTGTTCATTTATCTGTCTTTGGGAGGGTAAGGGGGCTATGGAAATGGTTGGACAGTGAACAAATGTAGCAGTGGTACTCTCTAGACACTATGTTGAAAGTGAACTATGCAACTTGTGGGTAGGGACAGGAGGGAAAAACGGAGAGAGCAAGGGAAGAGGAAACATTGTTTAAAAAGACATGTACTCTTTATTTGACCTAGGTAACTGTAACACCTCTGTACTTCACCTTTATAATAGCAATACAAATGCATGAAAAAGAATGAGCTACTAGGGCACAGGAGCAAGCAGCTCTGACTAACAGCTTACCTGAAGAACACATTGTAATTCAATGACTTGAGATAGATTGCTGATAATTGCTTTGTACATATCAAGTTGACCTTGAATTTATCTCAGTTCTTTATTTAAAAATAGGAGTCAAGGTAAAAATCACTTTTCTCTTTTGAGAAATGTTCATGGGGCTAAGGAGCAAATGGGATGGGGGAGAATGATGGAAGGGGTGCTTCTGATGAAGAAGTAGTGGACACTTAGATTGACATGTCAATCTGCAACTCCCTTGTACACCTTTTTGAAGTTCTGGAAAAAAATTATTAAAAAGAAGCAATGTTCAAACAAATCTGACTTTATAAGACAGTCCATTACCATGCATATTTAGCCTATGCCACAGTTATTTCCCAACAGGAAGTATGTTGAGATGTAGCCAGGAGAAGTTACAAAATATCAAACTAAGTGTCAAACATATATAATAAGGTATAAGAGTCATGCCAGTTTCTGAAAAGTCTATCTCACATAAAACTTTCCATCAGCAGTAGAAGTCAAATTAGGAAATACCCCCTAACCAATGTCAACCATATACCACTGTAATTATTGTCAGTGCTGAGGTAAACAAAATTAATTCACTTTCATTTAGCAAAAGGAGGTATCAGACTAACAAAATGTGAAGTACTAGCACTGTCCTCACAGAGTTTACAATGGACTAGGAAACCAGATGTAGAAAAGGAGAAATATCTTCAATAAGAAGACTAGTGTATTCTACATGAAATTAGACTCGGGCTGAGGCTGGGAGTGGAGGAAGGAAAAAGGAAGAATCAGAAAATGCTTTACTACTTGAGGCAGGGAATACAGAATCAGTTATCAAAGAATGAACAGAGGCAGCTTGGTAAGAGAATGTGGAAGAGCCAAGGGCAGACATTTGGAGCAAGAGGCAAAGAAGAGATAGGATGGTTGGGATGGGAGGATGGTTGACAGGCACCTGTTGCTCTTGTGTTCACTGGTAGTTATAGAGATGGAGTAGCAGGGGAAGGCAAAGGTAGAGCTCTAGGGGCTTTATATGCCAGGCTGAGTATTGGGATCTTTATCTCTCAAACATCAAAGAGCTGAGGAGCTGTTTTAAGCAGGAGAAATTGTTCATTCTGGAAGGTTTTTAGGTAAATAGTGTTAAGGTTAGAATGACTAGTTAGGAAGTGGCTCCAACTATCCAGAAATGATATGAGCCTGGGCTGATAGTTGGGTTGGAAAAGGGTGACATTTGAGGGTTCCATTTGGCAAGGCTTGGTAATTGATTACATAAAGGAGATGGAGTAAGGATGAAGGAGGACTCAAGAATGACATTTAGATTTCTGGATTGGGTGGCTGCTATTATGGGATATCTCCACTGAAATAGAGAACCAGTGGGTCAGGAGCAGGGCTCAGAGGAAGCAATGAATCTAGTTTTAGACAGGTGGAAAGTTTGAGGTGTCTCAGGCATGTTTAGCTACAGATGTTTGGCAATCATGTTCTTATCTGCTGGGTGAGCCTAAGGATGTCTCCAGGGATATTTAGGTTGCCCTCTTAGGTCATTGACAGCAGAAAATAGAATGTGAATGATGTTTTTGTTTGTTTGTTTGTTTTTGCCAAAAATGCATAGAACACAATGACAAGGACTATTGGGATAGAAAATTCTGAGAAGGACCTCAGCTTATAAGTCATACTCATGTCATTCAGTAGTAAATACTTAATATTTATTGGTTAAGTATGTGAGAGTCCCTATGGGCTGAGGGTGGACACTAATAAAGCTACCACAAGACCCTTATCCTCAAGTGATTTATAATATGGTGGGAGAACAACCCTAAAGACGAACCAAATGGGGCTGGGAAGGTGGCTCAGTGGTAGAGTGCTTGCCTTGCATGCATGAGGCCCTGGGTTCGATTCCTCAGCATCACATAAGAAAAAAGAAAAAAAGCCAAAAGTGGCGCTGTGGCTCAAGTGGTAGAGTGCTAGCCTTAAGCTGAAGAGCTGAGGGACAGCGCCCAGGCCAAGAGTTTAGGCCCACAAGCGGACCCCCCTCCCAAAAAAAAGAAGAAGAACCAAATGGTGAGCAAAAGTTAGGTCTAGAGTGTTGGAGTAAGGGAGCCAAGAAGATTTCAAAAAGAAGCAAGATTTGGCTGGCTCTATGACCAAATTGGCCATGGATTGAGGATCCATCAAGTAAAAGGCCAAGAGGAAGGCACTGTAGCATCTACTGTGGACAGGGAAGCCATTTTATATGTAAGAATACAGTTGAGTCCTGTTGAGATGGTAGCTCCAAGCCAGATCTCAAAGAGCATGGATGACCACATGGGGGGTTCAGATCCTGTATAAGGTCAAATGGAAGCAGGAGTACTGAAAAAGCATTATCTTTATCAACAAGCAGTGGCCAGATGTGTGTTCTTCAAAGAGAAGTGAGAAGAAATGCTCCTGACCTTCAGGGAGAAATCAAAGTACTGTTTCAGAGAAATTCATACAATGATAGTATAGATTTTCTTTTCTACTTTTGAAATAGTCTGACATATTAACTTTTTATTTCTTTTTCAGAAGGCACAATTTCTTTGATCTTCTTGTTGTAAAATTTCCTGGTTACTCTTATTTCCTGCCTAACTCTCAAACTTCAAAAAGGAGAAGACATTTCCTCAGCGAGATATAGCCTATCAGGCTGTGTAAACGATATTTTATGGTAGCTTTCTCCTACACAGATTCTCTAAGAAAAATAAATCAAGATTCTGTAGAAATCATGAAAATAAGAGCACATTAGCTGCATAAAGGATAAATTGTAGTATCAATGTGATGATATAAAAGCAAAAGAACTTTCTAAAATGTGGTTTTACTCTACTCTTGTTTAAAATTCTTGTCTTACAATTTAATAAGAGAGGGGACTAGCATCTTAGTGCAAAAAAATGGGCAAAGGACATGAGTAATTCAAAGACAAAAAATTGCACATGGCTATAAGCACATGAAAAAAACTGTTTCTCCTCATGGTTATGCTTCACCAGCATTTAAAGAAATGAATCTAAAACAGACAAATCTTTGCTGATCTAGCCCTGTTGATTCAGGAACTCTTGTCTAATTTAGTGGGAGTATAAATCGGCACATATCCTGGAAGGAATAATACAGTAATCATTTTCACATTATAAACACATACAATTCTTGACCCAGTAATTCTACTAGAAATTCCACTTACACTCTACGATGAAAACTTTAAAAACCTGAAAAAGGAAATTAAAGCAGAACTAAGGAAGTGGAAAAACCTCCCATGCTCCTGGATTGGGAGGATTAACATCGTGAAAATGGCAATACTGCCAAAGGCTATCTACAAATCCAATGTGATACCCATCAGTATCCCAACCTCATTCTTCAATAGGAGAATCAACCCAAAAATTCATATGGAACAATAAAAGACCACGAATAGCAAAAATGATCCTTAGCAGAAAAAACAGTGCTGGAGGAATATCAATACCGAATTTCAAAATCTACTACAAAGCCATAGTCATAAAAACAGCTTGGTACTGGACTGGCACAAGAACAGACCTGAGGGCCAGAAAAACCCAGAAATGAACCCACAGACCTATAGCCACCTAATCTTCAATAAGGGATCTAAAAAAATAGAATGGAAGAAAGACAGCCTCTTCAGTAAATGGTGCTGGCAAAATTGGTTAATCACCTGTAGAAAGCTAAAACTAGATCCTTACATATCACCCTGCACCAGAATCAACTCCAAATGGATCAAAGACCTCGAATTCAAGGCAGACACCTTGAAAACATTACAGGAAGGAATAGAAGAACCTCTAGGGCTCCTTGGCACAGGCTGAAAATTTCTTAATAAAGACCCAGAAACACAACAAATCAAAGAAAGGTTGGACTAATGGGATTGCATGAAACTGCAGAGCTTCTGCATGACAAAGGACATAGCTAGCAAGATCAATAGAAAGCCCATGGACTGGGAGAAGATCTTCACTAGCCATACAATGGACAAGGGTCTCATATCTAAAATATACTGGAACTCAAAAAATTAAATCCCCCAACAACAAATCCTCAAAGAAACAACCATCTGATTAATAGTGAGCTAAAGACTTAAAGAGAATCTTCTCTGAAGAGGAAATAAGAATGGCCAATACACATGAAGAAATGCTCAACTTCTCTAACCATAAAGGAAATGCAAATTAAAACAACATTGAGATTCCACCTTACCCCAGTTAGAATGGCTATAATCAAGAAATCTAACAATAGATACTGGAGGGGATTTGGCCAAAAGGGAACCCTACTGCATTGTTGGTGGGAGTGTAAACTTGTTCAGCCACTTTGGAAAGCAGTATGGAGGTTTCTCAAAAGACTCCTATGACCCAGCAATCCCACTTTGGGGCATTTACCCAAACGATCACTAACAAGGCTATGCTAAAGCTACCAGCACAACTATGTTTATCACAGCATTATTTACCATAGCTAACATATGGAACCAACCCAGATGCCCCTCAGTAGATGAATGGATCAAGAAAATGTTGTTTATATATCCAATGGAATTCTATGCCTCCATCAGAAAGAATGACATTGCCCCATTTGTTAGGAAATGGAAAGACTTGGAAAAATTTATATTAAGTGAAGCAAGTCAGGCCCAAAGAAACATAGGTCTCATGGTTTCCCTTATTTGCAATAACTAGTATATGTCTAGGACAAGCAGAAAAGGTCAAAAGCTATGTACATATGACCAGATAAGATGATGTTAAGCAAAATGAACCCCAAGATGGGGACACAAGTGGTTTTTTTCTTTCTTGCCATTGTTTTTTAACATATTTATAATGTACTATGTGATTTTTTTTGTTTCTTTGCTATGTTCTTCCCCCATGGTATAACCCTTGTTTTCACTGTATTTGTTTCCAGCGCCCTGCATGTTGTATATACATTTTCCTAATTTGGGGAGGGGAAGGGAAATAACAAAATGCTTAAATAAGGATACAGGTTGACCCATTGTAACAATGAGATGTACAAGACTCTATGTTGAAAATGAACTTTACAACTTCGGTGGTTGGGGGGGATGGAAGGGATGGCAGGGGAAAAACAAAGGAGGAGGTAAACAATGCGCAATAGGAAATGTACTCATTACCCTACTCATGCAACTGTAAACCCTCTGTACAGTATTTTTGCAATGAAAAACATAAAATGAAATTTCACCCACAGATATTCTTGCACCAGGGCTTCAAAATGTGTGTAAAAGAATATCTATCACTCTATTTACTGACTTTAGGGTTCACTTTTCTCTTTGATGGACCTTATCCTTGTTAAGCAGGTGCTCTACTGCCAAACCATGCCTCTAGACCAGTTTTGTGCTTGCTATTTCTAAGATAGGGTCTTGCTTCCTCCCTAGGCCCATGCTGGGGCCACTATCTGCCTATTTAAGGCTTTCCATCAGAGCTATGATAATAGTTGCATACCACTATACCTAGCTCTCAGTTGAGATGGGGTCCAGCTAGCTCTCAGTTGAAAAAGGGGTCTTGCAAATGTAACCTGAAACTGTGATTCTCCCAATATCAGCCTCCTAGGTAGCTAGGATTATAGGCATGAACCCAGCTTCCTTTTTATTATCTTGTAACACAAAATCTATACTATCATCTTTGTTGTAGGTTGTGAGGCTTGAGCTCTGGGCCTGGGTGCTGTCACTCAGCTCTTCAGCTCAAGGCTAGCACTCTACCACTTGAGCCACAGTAGTGCTTCCAATTTTCTGAGTGGTTTATTGGAGATAAGAGTTTCATAGACTTTCTTTCCCGGGGTGGCTTTGAACCTCGATCCTCTGATCTCAGTCTCCTGAATAGCTAGGATTACAGGTGTGATCCATCAGTGCCCCAGCTTATATTATCATCTGTAATGGTTAGAATCACTATGGAAGCAATATGCAATGGACACTGAGACATCATGAATGGAATGTTGTTGATGGGAGCATGCAAGTATGGCCTTCTCCTATATCAACATCCTTAGAGATCCTCTACATTCTCTTTAAAACTGTGGTTTGTCCAGGTGCCAGTGGCTCATGCCACTAGCTACTCAGGAGGCTGAGATGTGAGGATCACAGATCAAAGCCAGCCTGGGCAGAAAGTCTATGAGATTCTTTCTCCAACTAATCACAGAAAAAGCCAGAAGTAGAGCTGTGGCTCAATTGTAATGAGCTAGTCTTGAGCAAAAGCTCAGGAACAACACCTAGGCCCATAGTTGACTATCAAAATAGATAGATAGATAGGAGATAGATAGATAGATAGATAGATAGATAGATAGGTAGATAGATAGATAAATAGGTAGATCTTGGTTTATTTCTGAAGATCACAGTACTGTGTGAAAAGCTGTTTCATAAAAAATTGCATGCATTAATCCTACTGGAGAAAATTGATATTTTGTGATAAACTAGCCCAAATACCCCAAAATATTTTTCAAGTAGAAAAAAATCAATCAATTAAATTGTGAAAGAAAAGGTTATATGAGTAATAAATACCAATTTTCAAGTGTGTACCAAAGCAAGTTTTATTGTTCTAGCACCTAGGAGCAGAGACTTGCTATTGTGCAGTGAAGTGTGAAGGAATAATTTCTGGAAGGTTAATTCTGAAATCTGAGTATTTTCTTCACCTTTATGTGGGCACATGGTTATCTTACCCTGAAACCTTTTTTTACGAATCAGTACTCGGGTTTGAACTCAGGGCTTCATGCTTACTTGGCTTTCTTGCTCAGAGTTGATGCTTTACCACTTGAGCCATGCCTAGTCTAGCACTGCTTTTTGCTGGTAAATTGGAAATGGAGTTTTGAGAACTTTTCTGCCCAGGCTGGCTTCCACCTGAGTTCCGACACATTTAAGACTCTTGAATGGGATGACCATCCCAGAATTAAAACATGATATTTCAGCAATTGGAAGAGTGTTTGAACATGGAGTGAACCCAATGGAAGAAAATTGGAAGTCCTGAAAGTGAACCATGTGCATGTTACAGCATGATAAAATCAGTAGGCTCAAGAGTGCATTAGACTAACAGGTTGTGACCTGAAATACTACGAGGTTAAATTAATACCTCAAACTATAAAAATTTACATGAGAACAAGCTCTAAATCAATTGAAAATTTAAGGATTTTTTTAAAAGAAAAAGAAACAAGAAAAACCTGTAAAAATCCTTTTAAACATGAATGCAATGGCTTGGATATCATTTGATTGTCCTCTAAGGCTTCTTATATTAAAATTTAATCACCATTATAAGTTATTAAGAGTGTGAAAACTTGTTCCTACTATGGTGGTTAGAGATGGGGCCTTGGGAAAGTAATTAGAATTAAGTAATTTCATTAAGGCAGAGGCTCCAAGATTAAACCCTGGTGGCTTTATAAGAAAAGGGAGAAAGATCAGGAGACACACACAGACACAGTCCCTATATCTTGCACATGTGATGCCCTGTGCTTCCTTTGGACTCAGGTAACAAGATGACCATCACCAGATGCAGCCCCTTAACCCTTCCATTAGGGTTCAAAATAAACCAGTTTTCTTTATATATACTATATATATTATATTTATATATTTTTCTATATATATATTTTGCTTTATATGGTATTGTGTTACTAGCAAAAGAAAATGGATGAATACAATAAATGAATGAAGAGCATAAACTGGTAAGGCACCAGTGGCTCACATCTGTAATCCTGGCTACTCAGGATTCTCTGGACAGAAAATTCTGGGAGACTCTGTCTCCAATTAACTAACAAAATTCTGGACTGGATGCATGACTCAAAGAATAGAGTGCCAGCCATGGGCAAGAAGGTCAATTGAGAACATGAGGCCCTGAGTTCAAGCCCCAGTACCAGCACATATACACAGAAATAGAAACAGATGATTCACAAATTACCCAAATTTCAATAAGACTTACAAAAATACAAATGAACATTACAATGAGATATTGTTTCTCACTTACAAAGTTGACAATAATCTAAACATGAATTTTATTGATGAAGCAGTTATTCTCATAAGTTACAAGTAGAAATGCAAATTTTTATAAATTCATATTGAGGGCAAATAGACACTAACAGAATTATAAATGTATTCACATTTGCAACCCATTCTACAGATGTGTCTTGCAAGAAGTGATGCATGTTGTGATTATTCACTGTGGCACTGTTTATAATATCAAAAGATATTATGCAAGCAGACTATTCATTAATAGGGGACTGATTAAATATCCTTTGTCACATCCATGCAATGGAATGCTATGCAGCTACTAAAATGGAATGAAGAAACTGTTCTCTAAGTCCCAATATGGAAAACAAAACTATAGGGTATATTATTTAAAAAAAAACAGGTAGATTATCATATAGTATGCTTCCTTCTGTGTAGGAAATAAAACTTAAGAATATTTATGTCTGCTTGTATTTGCTCAAGAACTCACTGGAACACAATAAAATAGTATGATTTTCTTTTTACATAAAGGAACAGAAGAGAAAGAAATGCATTCAGGCAGCCATCAGAGAGATATCTTCTAATATATGTGTTTTCTTGAGAGTAATTCATTTATATATATATGTATATGTATATAATTATGCACTGTTGGTTCTAGTCTGCAATCTTAGCTACTTGAGATGCTGAGAATGGGAGGATTATAGTTCAAGGCCAATCCAGAAACATATATGAGACCTCTTCTCAACCTATAATTGGGTTCAATAGTACGTAGTTGTCATCCTAAGCTACAAGCAAGCTGAGATTGGGTGGACTGTGGTTCCAGGCCAACCTGGGTAGAAATGTCTGCGAGAGTCCATCTCAACAGAGGAAAGCTGGACCTGTTACCCCAGAAATGATTGGAATGTAATGGTCCTAGGCAGATAATGGCCTACGAGCATATCTGGATTGAAATAAGACCTTATCTCCCTATCTCAAAACTAACCAGCAATAGATAGAGCAACTATCTGGAAAGAGCAAGGCTCTGAGTTTAAAACCCCAGTAATACACAAAGAGATATTATATAATATATAATCAGATATGATGCATATATAGTATGTATATACATATCTATTAGTAGATATATGTATGCATATATATATATATATATATATACTCGGTGTGTGTGTATATAACACTACAGAAAACTTTCATCTTAGATAAATAAAACAGGGTGAAGTAAACTTTATACTTTAACAGAAATCTAAGCCAGGTGCTGGTGGCTCACGTCTAGAATACTAATTACACAGAGGGATTATAGCTGGAAGCCAGCCTGAGCTGGAAAGTATGTGAGACTCTTATCTCCAATAAAATATTCAGAAAAAGGCTGAATGGTGCTATGATCCAAGTGGTAGAGTGCTAGCCTTGAGCAAAAGAAGCTCAGGCACAGCACCCAAGCCCTGAGTTCAAGCCTCAGAACTGGCACAAAAAGAAAACAAAAGAAATCTAAGTGAAGTATTCTTTTGTATTGTTAACTATGTTTCCTTACTAAACGTACTGTGATCGTTTATTTGGTATGATGGCTCTGTCATATGTCAAACAAAGGTGTCATTGTTAACAGGAAAAATCTGGAGATAACTAATTACACCTTGTGTTAGGCCTACAGACTTGACAAATGATACATATAGATACTTTTACACAACAAATATTTCCATTAGTTGTTCATTGAGTATCTACACTGTGAAGGATGTTTGAGTACTTTGTGAGCAAATGAAAATGTGATTTGGGGCTTGAAAAAAATGACATCTGGTACCCAAATAGTGGTTAAATGCATCAGCTCCTACTGAGGACTTACAGCCAGGATTTCCTCACTAAGATTAAATCGTTAAATATGATTGCTAGGGAAACATATCTTGGAATCTTGTTCAGCTCTGTGGCCTGGAGGCAGATGATTTTATCTTCTATTGTAGTAACCCAGGAAAGTTTCTCTGTGGTGTTCTGGATCACAGGTGTGTTATAATTCAAGCTTTCTTTTTCACAATACCATTAACATGTTTTTCCTCATCTCCACCATTGGGACTTTCTCTGTTCTTCTCCTCCCTCTCCCTTTTTTCTCTCTGATGCTATTCAGTCACTTAGAAAGATGTGCAGTGGCATTCATGGACAATGATTGGCATCAGATTTTCCTCATTATTCTGCCATAGAATCAGCAATGAAATCAATGGAAAACCAAGTGCAATCACATGAAATTGATTGCCATTTGGGTCCTATTGATTATCCTGCCAAATCTTTGACAATAAGAATAGCTATTCTAGATGACAGAAAGGCAGTGACTACACATGCTTCAGTTGTATTCAGGGTTGGTTGAAATGGCATCTGCCAATTGATTGAGTTCAGAAAATATGAAAGAGATGAATGGTGGTAGAGGGAAAAGATTCATTCTTGCTCAGTAATGTTGACCTTTTACACTTACTTTCAATTCAGTCATTCACTAATTTTTCCTTTATGAACCTAAACATTTATTTGAAGTCTTAAGGCTTCGAGGACTAGAAGGGACTAAATTACTATAATCTCAGTACTGGGGCACTGGGTGAAATGTATCAACAATACCAATATTTTGTAATGCTGCAAATAGAACCCACAACCGGGAATATTCTAGATAAGCACTCTATCACTGAGTTTTGCCCTTAGTCCCAATAATAGCCTTTAACTATATAGTTGAGTTCAAAATAAAGAAAAAATGTACAAATAAAAAATTAAAAATGAGTCAAAATCAACCCTCCATGGATTTGGTGGGGGGTTGGGTACAGTTTCAGACCTGGCTATGAATTTTCATAGTCAAATATTGGGATGTAATGTACATATGAGGCAAATGACATAGCCTTGGGTCTATGAGGACAGTAAATTAGAATTTATTTCCCCTCATAAAACTAGGCCCTTCCATGAAAATAGAAGAGAAAAAAACTTTTTTGTCAGTTGTGGGGCTTGAACTCAGGTCCTGGGTGCTGTCCCTGAGCCTTTTTGTGCTCAAGAGTAATGCTCTACCATTTGAGCCACAGGAGAAAAACGAGGGAGGGGGTAACAGGTTCAACAAGAAATGTACTCACTACCTTACCTATGTAACTGTAACACCTCTGTACCTCACTTTAATGATAAAATTAAATTTAGAAAAAGAAGAGGAAAACTATGACTGATTCAAGGAGTTAAAACGGGGAGGTTTTTCTTTGTCTACAACACTAGAGGGATTTTTTTTTCTTTTTTGTCGGTTGTGGGGCTTGGACTCAGGTCCTGAGTGTTATCCCTCAGCTCTTCAGCACAAGGCAAGCGCTCTACTGCTCGCCACAGTGCTACTTGAGGTTTTCTGGTGGTTTATCGGAGATAAGAGTCTCACGGACTTTCCTGTCAGGGCTGGCTTTGCACCGTGATCCTCAGATCTCAGCCTCCTGAGTAGCGAGGATTACAGGCATGAGCCACCAGCACCAGGCTTAAGGGATTTTTTTTTCTTTTTAAAAAAGGTTTCCTCTGAAAATATAAACTTTCTAAGTTTGTGCCACAAGTGGACATGAAGGGTGAATTTTCTTTTTTGTTTTCAATTACTTTATTTGAAGGGACAATGGCCGTGCTATGCAGCCCAAGCTGACCTCACAGTCACAATCCTTCTCCCTCAGATTCTCATGAATTGGGAGGACAGAGGTCTCTCACCTGGATTGAATTTTCTTTTCCCATTTACAAAAAGATGTCTTCAGACCAATAAAGCCTCTGAGCTAACTGCTTGAAAGAAATGGAAAAACATCCTGTAAGGAATTTTCTACAATTCAGGATACATGGGATGATGTGAGAAATGTAGTGGTTGAGAAAGCAGTGAGCAAAAATCCTGACATTCCACTCACAGGTGGGGTCTGTGTGTCTTATGCTGACATCCAGGGAAGCTTGTGTCTGATTTAACTAACAAAATACAGAAGACATCATGCTATATGATTTCTGACATACGTTTTAAAAGACCTTCAACCTATGACCTCTGTTGAATTATTCATGCTGAAACCATCAACATTCCTGCACTGAAAATTAGCATGCTGAGACTGCCATATTGGAGAGTTCACATGTAGCTGCTACCACCTACCATGTCTACTGAGCAATGGTCAGTGTTGTGAGTCAGCCATCTTGGCCATCTAACCTACTAAAACATTCAGATGAGTACATTTATATAAATAAGGACAAGAAACATAAATGAAGTTAATGATTATCAGGAGTGATTTTTAAATTATGTAATTATCACAGGTCAAAAGGATAAATCTAAAATGCTGAAAGACTGGAGATCATAGTGAAAGAAAAAAAACTTTGTGAAGGAAAAAAATGATTTGAAAATAGGAAAATGAAAGATAAAGTCGTTAGAATTAGAAACTCAATGCTAGGTTAAGGACAGTGGAGAAAAATACCTGGAATTACTCATAAAGCAGCAGAGAAATAAAAGAATGGAGGATTTGACAATGAGAATAAGAAACACAGAAGTGAGAATTAGAATGCACACATACATCTAATAAGAGTTCCAGAAGGAAATATTAGAGGGAATGGGGTAGAGATAATATTGGAAGAAATAATTGATGAGTTTCCATAATTGAAGAAAGATCATTATTAATTCATTAAAATAGTAAACAATAAATCCTTATATAAAAGCACTAAAGTGAAACTGCAAAAATATTGTAAACTAATAAAAAATAGATCAGGAACAAAAATAGATTGATAACAGACAATCTAGCAACAACAATATCTACCAAGAAAATTGAACATTACCACTGTCAATCTTAATTGTATTTTTAGTTTGATTCACTTAAAATTGAAACAAAACAAATTGTGTTTAGAAAAATAATGAATGATAGCACTGACCACTAATATACCACTGATGGAAAAACTCAAAATAATATACTTCAATAAAAAAAAAAACTAGCCAGGCACTGGTGGTTCATGCCTGTAATCATAGCTACTCCAGAGGCTGAGAACTGAGGATTCTGGTTCAAAGCCAGCCCAGTAGGAAAGTCCATGAGACACTTATCTCCAATTAACCACCAGAAAACCGGAAGTGGAGCAGTGGCTCAAAGTAGTAGAGCACTAGCCTTGAACAGGGAAGCTCAGAAACAGCACCCAGGCCCTGAATTCAAGCCCCATGACTGACAAAAAGAAAAGAAAACTAAACTCAGAAGAAAAAAATAGGAGGCAAACACTAATATTATCTGTCATTGCTCAACATGGAGATAAATTCTAAATAGGCACTCACTATGAAAACAATAACAAATACGATGAGTAACAGGACGTTAAAGACAAGGGACAACTAAATACTAACTATCATGGAAGGTCTGAGGACTGTACTTGGAGTTTTGTTGCAAGGTCTTACTTTCTTCAAGAGAAGGGTAGAAGTACTAACTTCTCACACCAAATATACATGCTAAATATTTTAAAATGACCAGTAAAGAGTAGAACTTGAATAACAACTTCCAAACCAGAAAACTAAGAAAGAGGAAGCAATAAAAAATAAGATCACCCATTGCAACAATGAGAAGTACAAGTCGTTATGTCGCAAACGAACTTTACAACTTTGGTGCCGGGAGGGGGGGGGCGGGGAGGATGGGAAGGGGAAACAAAGGAGGAGGTTACAATGCTTGATAAGAAATGTACTCATTATCTTGCCCATGTAATTGTAACCCCTCTGTACAGTATTTTCACAATAAAAAAAAACAAGTAAATGGAAAAATAACAAGATCAACTGAAGGAAACAAATAACAAGAAAAGGCATGATGCAAATATGTATAATGTGTTAGAAATGAATAAAAATATATCTGTAACCACAGTAATATGAATGAATCAAGCCCAAAAATTATAAAACAATTTTTTACTTTACATTTTTTAAATTCAGAAAAGGCTCTTAACACAACAATATAAACCGAGCTGGTGGCTCACACCTATAATCCTAGCTATTCAGGAGGCTGAGATCTGACAATTGCAGTTTGAAGCCAGCCTGGTCAGGAATGTCTGTGAGATTCTTCCCTCCAATAAACTACAAAAAAAAAAAAGAGTCTGAAGTGGTGCTGTGGGTCAAGTGGTAGAGTGCTAACCTTGAGCAAAAGAAGCTCAGGGACAGTGTCTAGGCCCTGAGTTCATGTCCAATAGCTGGCACAATAAAACTCCACAGCGACATAAAAGTTTTCAAAGAAAAGAAAGAGATCAGGCTGGGAAGGTGGCTCAGTGGTAGAGTGCTTGCCTTGCATGCATGAGGCCCTGGGTTCTCAGCACCACATAAGCAGAAAGTGGCATTGTGGCTCAAGTGGTAGGGCGGTAACCTTGAGCTGAAGAGCTGAGGGACAGTGCCCAGGCCCAGAGTTCACAACCCACGACCAACAAAAAAGAAAGAAAGAAATGAAGAAGAGCTATCTGCCAAAAGAGACTCACAAAAATCAATCAAGTGTACTAGCATTTGTGTCAAATAAAGTGTACTTTTAGGAACAAAAGCAGTTCTTGATGGGCTGGGAAGGTGGCTCGGTGGTAGAGCGCTTGCCTTGCATGCATGAGGCCCTGGGTTCGATTCCTCAGCACCACATAAGCAAAAAGAAAAAAAAGCCAGAAGTGGCTCTGTGGCTCAAGTGGTAGAGCACTAGCCTTGAGCTGAAGAGCTGAGGGACAGCGCCCAGGCCCAGAGTTCAGGCCCACGACCGGACCAAAAAAAAAAAAAAAAGCAGTTCTTGATATATCATTTATTAAATAGTAATAAAAGGATAAATTTAAAAGGGATATACAAAATGATAAATCAGCATATAGCTGACAATAAATCTTTCAAATACATAAATAAAAAACAATAGTATTACATAAGAAAACACTATAATTAAGGAGAATTTGAACACATCTATATCCTAAGTTCCAGAAGGGGAAAAGTAATAAGAATGACCATACAAAGGACATGAATATAGAGTGATGAAGCACATATATGGTGGATCCATGCGTGCTATCATGTGGTGACATCACAGCCATCTTAGTTTGTATAGACAATGTTCCACATTGTTACCATGATGCTGAAATTAATGAACAAACTATGTCTCAAAATGCACCCTTGTTGGTAAGTAGCAAGATTGTAACTGAGTCCAACAACCTATGAATGGATATTTTTCTCAAGAATACCTAAGGAGACATACAAAACCTGACTGTGTATGTGGTCATTGAAATGTCATTAAAATGGCATGCAAGACCTCACCGCTACACAAAATTACTGCATAGAAATAAGTGTTGTGCTTTCCATCATCTGTCATTGGACTTAGAGTGTGTTTGTGTTTGCATGTGTCCCTCCCCCCACTTCTCATCTGATGCACATCTCTGAGGGACATATGCAGAGTACGAGATTTCTAAAGGGAAAAAGATAGTTGATAGAAATATCAGAAAAGGGACATAGTCATGGAAGGTGTTGTCACCTACGATCTCATCATGCAAGTGTTGCTATTTTCATTGTGTCACTGAGCTGTCAATCAAAAGATGATTAATTGGCAGCAATATTTATTCTACACATCTGAAAAGGAAACATTTCAGTTGGACATCTAGGTGAGGTTTTGATGGCAAGGATGAAATACAAGACCATAGATGAAATAAGAGTTCTTGAGAATAGAATACCTTCTTATTCTTTCTTGCCATTGTATTTAAGCATTCTTATTAGCTCCATAGCCTTACAAGGAAACAGATGACATTGAGAGCAACTGATTGCTTTATTAAACATTCCTGTGGATTGACAGCATGGGAGAAGCCATATTGCTGAATGATAGCAAACAAATAATAAATTGAAGCTGACCTCATTCTCTTTCACAGACTGGGGTGCCCCACTGATTTAGTAGAAAGTTGTTTTTGTTTTTGTCCTTTTTATATCAAACTCACTACGAAATTCTATGGTTCTCAAGCCTGTAATTACTGCTTTGCATATATGACAAGCTTAAGGATTAGGCCAGTCTTTTTGAAAAGTGGCAGCTGTTACACTTTCCAAATAGCGTTCTAACTGTAAATCACAGGAATGGGGATGAAAGATCTTGTCTATGTGATAGAAAACTAACGACTTGTCCTTCAAATCTGTCCAATAATGACAGAAACTTTGAGGCCATGAACCAGTTTTAGAAAATAAATGCAAAGCATGTAATATCAATTGCTATACAACATTGGGACATATTTTCTGGACTCAAGAGAATATTATGATGAATGAAGACATATGTAATTGTACCTAAAATATGCATGCAAAATATTGGCCATTTCTATTAAACCATCTAGGCACATAGCTACATAGATAGGAAGATATATAGATAAATAGAAAAAATAGATGCAGAAAATTATAATAATGATTGTAATATTGGGTGAGTGAAATATTTTGGTTAATATGATAACAATGAACAGCAAGCTCTCAAAGCAGCTTTTGAATCACCTAAAGGAATATGTTTAGTGTCTTTTCAACACTGAACACACTTTATTTTCAGCCTTGGAAAAAATGTTAATTGATGCATGTCATGAAAAGAGAAAAAGAGAAAGGATGGTTATTGGCTTCTCCTACGTGCTAATGCTGGTCTAATCCCTTTGCAAGTTTTGTTTCAGTAAATCCTCAGAATAATCTAGAATGGTAGTTGTAATTTTCCCCCTTGGCTAGACAAGACTAACTCAGCAATACTGATTTCCAGAGTTAACTGACATGACATTTTAGCATTTGATTCTAGGTATCTTATATGTCCTTCCAGCACATTATGTGACTATGTATACTATATGCACTACAAATAACTGAATTGTTTAATTTACATGAAGGTACTCTTATTTTTTGGGGGGGTGGTCCTGTGGCTTGAACTCAGGACCTGGGTACTGACCCTGAGCCTCTTTATGCTCTGCATAACAAGTCCTATCACATTTCATATCACACAACATTACATGAAAAATAAATCTTATAAATTTTTTTGCACAACTTCATTTTCTATTCATTCCTTTTCTCTCTGTTAAAAAGTGGATATCAGGTTTGGAACAGTGGCTCAAGTGTGTAATGCCAGCTATTCAGGAGCTGGTGACTGGGAGGATCACAGTTAGTGAGACTTCTCACAGTCAGTAAGCTGGGTGTGGAGTGTGCATGTCTGTCATTCAAGCTATGCAGGAGGCCATAGGCAGAAGTGTGAGACCTTGCCTGAAAAATATCTAAAGCCAAAAATGTTGAGGGCATGACTCAAATGGTAGAGCACCTGCCTAGCAAGCATGGGACCCTGAATTTAAATCTCAGGCAGTATCACAAAACAAGTAAGTAAATAAATAAACATTTACCAAATGTTTATTATGTGTCCAGTATTATATTATATATTAGAGAAGACAGAAAGCAATATAAGACATGATGTTATCATGGGAAAGCTTATAATCCAGTAGGAAAAATCAATCTATGACTATGAAACAAAAAAACAAAACAACTATAGAATGATTCCCAAACAATATCTAGAGGTATTAAAGAAGAGAGTGGCTAAGAGAGCAGCTTAGCTTTAAAAAAAAAAAGCACTAACAATATGGAACTGAGTCCACTTTAGTCTACAAACTGACTCAAGCTTCTAATTGAACAATATCATTTTTTCTGAGAACTTATGGGCTGCCTGCCTAGTTCTAGGTAGGCAGGACCCGTGTCACCTCATTTAAATGTTTCTAGTCCATGTGAGATTTCACATATATCTAGTAAATGGATGATGAATGAATGACAGGTGACATTTGGTTGAAAAAGGACTTTGTTGGGCTGTCATGGACTATGATTTTAAATATTCTAAGCCAGGTATAGTGGCTCTAGCCTATAACCCTAGCAAGTTGGGAGGCAGAGATAAGGAATCATGGGCCAAAGCCAGCCCAGACAAAAATAAGTTTCAGAAACTCCATCTCCATCAATGATCAGATGTAGCATCAATCTTAGTCCATTTTGGCTGCTTTACTATATCCAATATACTGTAGACTATATGATCTATAAACACAGAAGTTCCTTGATTCACAGCTCTGGAGGTGAAAAAACCTGAATTCTAGGTGACAGCATGGTCACATTTGGAAAGATCACATTCTGGTTTGCAGACATGCCACATGGGAAAGGTGCCACATGCAAGGTGCAATGGTGCACACTTTTCATCATTAGAAGCGCAGGAAACACAATAGGAGGATCACAGCCCAGGCCAGTCCCACCATAAATCAAGACCCTACCTTTTAAATAATCAGTGTCAAAAGGGATTGGAAGCTAGATGCCAGTGGCTAATGCTTGTAATCCTAGCTACTCAAGAGGTTGAGATTTGAAAATTGCAGTTAAAAGCTAGCCTCTTTGTGAGATTCTTATCTCTAATTAACCACTAAAATGCCAGAAGTGGAGCTGTGGCTCAAGTGGTAGAGTTGTATGCTTAGCAAGTGTAAGATCCTGAGTTCAATCTCCAGTATTTCTAAAAATGAAAAAAAAAGTGCCAGAGTATTAATAATTGTAGAAAGCAGTTTTAAAAAGTCTAATGTCTTGATGGGCTCCAGTGGCTCACACTTGTAATCCTAGCTACTCAGGAGGCTCAGATCTGAGGATCTCAGTTTGAAAGCAGCCTGGGCAGACTTACAGACTAAAGTCCATGAGACTCTATCTTCAACAAGCTACTCAGAAAAGGCCAACATGGAGCTGTGGCTCAAGGTAAAGCCTTGAGCACAAACAGGCTCAGGGATAGCACCCAGGCCTGGAGTTCAAACCCCAGGACAGGCAAAAAAAAATGTCTGTTGTATCAGTCCCCATTGTTTACATATTTCTTTTTTTCTATTTTTCTTTTCTTTTTTCTGTTTCTTTTTGTTCCTTTTGTTTGTTTTTGTTTTTTGTTGTCATGGAGCTTAAACTCTGGACCTGGGCACTGTCCCTCAGCTCTTCAGCTCAAGGCTAGCACTCTACCACTTGAGCCACAGCACCACTTCTAGTTTTCTGGTGGTTAATTGGAGATAAGAGTCTCATGGACTTTCCTGCCAAGGCTAGTTTTGAAGTACCATCCTTGGATCTCAGCCTCCTAAGAAGCTAGGATTACAGGCGTGAGCCACTGACGCCCGACTACATATTTTAAAACATCACACTGCACCTATAAATATCTACCATTACAATTGATCAATTTGAAGTAACCTATTCTTAAAAATAAAACTGCTCTGTATTATGTATTTAATCAAATCTAAAGAATTCTTATACAGCTTCTGTTTAAAGAATAGAATGACGAGTTATAAAACATATTTCCGTGCAACTGAGCTAACAAATGAACCATGGATAACATCCTCAACAAAGCCAAATGACTTTACAATATGAGTCCTAGGTTAAACTTGGATAGAAGCAGGACCCCTATGAGTGTAGCAGCTATATGAGCTTCATAAAGAAAAGTCAACAGTTGTTCTGATCATCAGAAGAGATCTAGGACACAGAAATAGCCAACGAACATTGAAAAGGGAGAGCATCAATCTCTGATAGAGGTGAAACATTTTCAGTTTCCATTTGCAGGTGAGTTCAGAAAGGGCTGTGAGGATCCACTAAGGAGCTAGAGGAAAGTCACACATCTCTATAATGAATTAATAATGAACACAAGAAACAACCAATAACATTCTCCATGCAGAGGAACTGAGATCTACACTAGCGAGAAAATGTTGGAAGTTAAGTTTAAGTTGTATAAGCCAAAAGTACTAGAGGAAAAGAGAGAGGAGGGAGGGAGAGGGTAGAAGGAGAGGGAGAGGGAGAGGAAAAAAAATCTTGACTGTCTGGAAGAGATCTAGAGTAGCTTAGTATCAGAACTGGGCATGGAGGAGGCTCAGATTTCTAGTACTCCTCAGTGGGACCAGTATCATAATTTTCAGAGGTCCATGCAGAATGAAAATGCAGTGCCCTTGTTCAAAAATCTATTAGAAGTTTCATGACTGGAACAGCAGAGCATGACATCCAGAGAAGGAAGCACCCTATGAAAATTCACAAGCCATGTGCCCATGAGGCCAGCCTGACTTCACAGCCAAAGCAGAGGTGTAGAAGTTGGAACCTTTAAGCAGGGAACACAGCTGTCTTAGTACACTATATCCAATGTACTGTAGACTATGTGGCTTATAACCACAGAAGTTCGTTGTTTGCAGTTCTGAAGGTGAGGAAGCCCGAATTCGGGATGACACCAAGGTCAGATCCTGGATGGAATCACACTCTGGTCTGCAGACTGCTGGCTTCTTTTATCCTGTCCTTACAGGGTGGAAAGAATGTAAGGGAGCTCTTTGAGACTTTTTGAAAATTTTTTATCAGTCATGGGGCGTGAATTCAGGGCCTGGGCGCTGTCCTTGAGCTTTGAGCCACAGCATCACCTCCGGTTTTCTGGTGGTTAATTGGAGATAAGAGTCTCACAGACTTTCCTGCCTGGGCTGGCTATGAACCACAATACTCAGATCTCAGCCTCCTGAGTGGCTAGGATTATAGTCATGAGCCGCCAGTGTGGCAAGAGCAGTTGTGGTTTGCTCACTCCCTATTCAAGATCCTTTATCCTAAAAGTACAGGAAAACATACCTCATTTAAACATGAGCAATAAAAAAGATCATGATCAAACCCCTCACAAACGATCATGATCAAACCCTTCACAAAGATATATTAAGTAAAAAGAGGAAAGCAGTCAAATAAAGTATCAACAGCAACAGCACATCAGAAAAATAAGACAAAAAAGAAATGAAATGTAGTATGTAATAATACTACATATGAAGCTAAAAGAAAATGATACAACTATCAAAAAACAACAGGAGAAATGGCAAATAAGGCTCTGAAATGTTCTGGATAACCAACAGGAGGATGTAAAAAGAGCTTTCAAATCTTCTGAAAGAATTAGAAAAGAAAGAAAACCCAGCTCAGAGACAAAGACTCCCTTGTCTAAGTATAGTACAGGAAATCAAAGATGGAAAAGAAAATGAAAAACAAATCCTGTGAAAAAAGCAAATGAAATCTCCAACCATTTGAATCTTACTTGCCAACAAACCCTACGTTTATTTTTCTACTTTATTTGTTGAAGTTTGCTTAATCTTACCCCAAGAGGTTATCATTAATTAATTTCTTTAAAAATCCAGTTTCAAATACATAGTCCTGAAACCAATTTCACAACCATATTCTTCCCAATTCATTTGATAATTTGAAAACATTGACAAAACATTTTTAATCTGCTTCTCAAAGGGAACATCTGTGTGTTATTGTTTGTGACAGTGGCTTTGTTATAGCAAATGAAACATCTGGAGAGACTTGATTACTTGTTGACAGAAACTCCAATAGAAAACATAGGTGAATGATAATATATTCTCACTGAGCTTGAAATGAATAAGCCCAGCCAATAGGTCAATCTAAGCTAAAGTGCTGTAATATAGGAGAACTGAGGTGCTTTTTATCTACACCATTCCTTGTGGCAAGCCTAGCCTATTTTCTTTCTTTCCCAACTTGAATGTATAAAAATTAAGACATTTTTGTTTGGGGCTTTTGCTGGGAATATTAAGTATGGTCTGTTTAGTCCTGTTCTTAGGTTAACTCTCTACTAAAAACTAAAATCCCCTATTCCAGATTGGATGAACCCTTATTGATTACATTTTTCAGTCCTTCCTTTTAGTACTGAGTTTCAATTTACTTAATTAGGTACAGTCATCCCCCACCCTTACCAACAATTTTGCTTTTCAAAGTTTCATCCAGCACAGTCTAAATACATTAAATGGAAAATCCCATAGTGAGTGAAAGAGAGAAAAAGAAACCACATTTACATAACTTTTAGTACAGAATATTGTTCTATTTATTCTATTTTATTACTATTTTTACTGCTAATCTCTCATTGTACCTAGTTTATAAAAACTGTCATTTATAAATTAAACTATATAAAAAGCACAATTTTTAAAGGGTTTGGTATAATCTGTAGACTCAGGATCCTCTGGGGGGGTCTTAGAACATACCCTCTATAGATAAGTGGAGATCCTATCAGGATAGTAATCATATTTGTCAAAATGAACTAGGGCTGTAAAGGTAGATAAAGGAACAAGATATCTTCTAAGACAGCAAAAAATGACTTATTGATCATAGTAACTTTATTAGAATTTAATCAGGTGAGTGGTGTAATGCATGTGATGGTGCCTAATACAGTGCTAGGTAAATTCTTTTTTTTCTTTAATTGTGAAAATACCGTACAGAAGGTTACAATTACATGGGCAAGGTAATGAGTGTATTTCTTATCAAGCATTGTTGCCGCTCCCTTTTGTTTCCCCTTCCCATCCTATCCCTTCCCATCTCCCCCCCTTCAAACACACCCTCCCACGCCAAAGTTGTAAAATTCATTTTCGACATAACATCTTGTACATCTCACTGGTGCAATGGGTCCACCTGTAGTGCTAGGTAAATTTTAAGAACTCAATAAAAGTTAAATCTGCCAGGTGCTGGTGCCTCACACCTGTAATCCCAATTGCTCAAGAGGCTGAGATCTGAGGATTCAAGTTTCAAAGTCAGCTCCTGGCAAACAGTCTGTTAGAGCCTTATCTCCAATTAATCACCAAAAAGCCAGATGTGGAGCTGTAGCACAAGTGGTACAGTGCAAGCCGTGAGTGAAAACCTTAAGTAAGATCATGAGGTCCTGAGTTAAAGCTCCATTACTGGCACACAAAAAGGTTAGCTCTGTGTGGCAAATGCTGTTCGTTAAAATAAGAGCTATAACAAAATGCTTAAATAAGGATACAGGTTGACCCATTGTAACAGTGATATGTACAAGACACTATGTTGAAAATGAACTTTATAATTTTGGATGGGGGGTGGGGTAGGGAAGGAGGAGTTGGGGATGTGGGGAGGGAAGGGATGGCAGGGGAAAAGCAAAGGAGAAGGTAACAATGCTGAATAGGAAATGTACTCATTACCTTACTCATGTAACTGTAACCACTCTGTACAGTATTTTTACAATAAAAAATATATAAATGATACTTTTCTCCTCCTTTCTTGAGGAGATCACCATCTCAGAAAATTGAAATATGAGCTTCTTACTTTTCAGCCTCTCCTGTAGCCAAGGAATGGCATCTGACTCAACTCTAGCCAATAAAAATTGAAAAGGGAGGTTTTTGATACAACATCTCTCATGGAAGGAGACACCTGTCTTCTTCCCTTGGACATGTTTCTATTTACATTCAATGCCTGGAACCATGGCAGACATTTTGCAACCATGAGGAGACTAGCTCAGGCACTTTGCGACAGACAGGAAGATGGAAGAAGCCTGGGTCACTGGTGCCAGTGAGAGTTACTGAACTAACCTGATGCCACCCATCTCTGGATTGCTTGGTATATGAAATGACAAGTATCCTTAAGGCAGAAGCTATTTTAGTTGTGTGTTTAGTTACATACATTCAAAAGCATTAAAGCTCATATGCCAAATGAGTGTTCTCATTTTCAAATATTTCAAAAGACAGCTTGCTGAGCTCCACAGAATGTGTAGTAGTAAGCTGCCTCAGAGGAGTGCAGGCCCTTGCCAAACCAGAGTCCAACCTTATATATTCACCACTGCTGATCTTCAGATCTTCTACATCTACAAAACAGAGGTGAGTTCTCTCTTTCAATTCATGAAGCATTTGTAATGACTAGTCACCTAACTGATTTGTGGTCCCTAAATTAAGGACACTAGAAATATTATTATTATCTTTATGTAGTTGTACAAAGGAGTTGCCATTTAACAATGCAGTTTATGAATACAATATATCTTGATCAATGTTGTCCCTTTCAACATTTTTAATGGTGGTTTTCCATATGAGCTCTACCCAGGCTGTACTGTAATTTATGGATGTGTGAACAGACTAAAGCCCTGAGAGGCTGCGTAATGTACATTAGTCCCATCATCACACCACGAATAACCATCAAACACACTGGTGGGCAGTGCGTGACTTTCTTGCTTCTGAGCTTGTCCCCTGCATTAGACGGGAACCTTGTGCCCAATTGCCTTTAATGATGACATCAACATCCCAAAGAGATGGAGGAGGGAGAACAAACCAGAAGAGAACAAACAGGCATAATTCTGCACAGAATCCAGCTCAGATTCACAAAGCAATGAACAATTACAGGATAGTGGATTAATATTTAATGGTGATGTAAATGATAAGAGTCAATCCTGAATTGCTTAGTGAAATCTATTCCAGCAAGAGAAAGCAGCAGTGGTCGCTAAAAGGAGGGGAGAGATGTCTTTCTTATTAGCCATTGTTCTTTATTTAACTTCTCCCCAGCTCTAGCTGAGGCTTAGACTCAGATTCCCCAAGCAGCTGACAGTTGCAGCTAGAATGAAATCAATCTTATAATCCTTGGAGCTGGTTTTTTCCCCCTAATTTCCTTCTTTGTATGCCCTTTCCCCCCATTCACACTGTGAACTCCTGCATGTGAACTCCATGCAGGGTTTCTGACATGAGATTTGCCGATTGCCAACATTCTGTCTGTCCTTCTGTCAGCTGGATGTCTGCACTGATGAGAGACACATGATGGCTGGAAGGTAATCCATCACCTCTGTGATTCAGAGACACCTACTGAGCCCACTGGTGTCAGAAAAGGCTGCCAATTCCTCAGTTAGAACTGGTGAAGAAGCCCAAAGATGCTGGTCCATAAAATAACACAGGAGAGAGTGTGATGCTCCAGAAACAGAAATGAGAAAACTGGGCTACAGTGTGTAAGTGAAGAATGACCACTGCTTCTGAAGCACACACCCATGGGGGGTCAAAGATACCAGGACGTTGTCTGGGTTGTTGCGTTTACTCTTGAACCTCCATCTATAAGAGACAACAGCAGTGTTGGGGCTGGGAACAAAATTGATTCCAAAGAAAACACTTCCCCCAGCCAGAAGCCCTTCCCCACAACCATGATAGGGATGGAAGTTGAACCATTAAACCCAAAGGCTTTCCCCACCCCCTCTATTTGCTCAGATGGGTGTAGGAAAGGTCAGTTTCTTTGTCCATCAGAGGACCTTTTCCTTGGTTACCAGTTCATAGACTAACAGCAGTCCATAAAAACAGGTTCATCCTGTTAGGGGATTAAATCCTTTCCCAGAGAAGCCAGACTTTAGCAATTATGGGACTCTCAGGGAGATCACGAAGCTCCAGAGGAAATGAGCTTGTCTCTTTGTAATCACGACTGTGTCCTCTCTTCGTGCAGTCTTCCCAACTCTCCTCCTACTCCCACCTCCAGGAGCCTCTGCAAAGGGGAATCCAAGGATGACTGTTTCACTGAAGAGCATGCACTCTTGCTTGCACACCTCCTCTTGCTGCTCCAGAGAGCTCACCAAAGCGAGGGATGGTGAGAAGACAGCTCAGTTGCTCTGTCATCACCTCTCAGGACTGTTGTTCTGCTATCTGCAAGCTCAGTGGGTGCTCTTCTGTCTTAGCCTATTTTACTTGTGAAGACTGATTCTAGGACCTTCAGGACTCTCATTCCCACACTGTTTTTTTTCTTCCTCTAAACAGACTTTTGAAAGCTCAAGTGAGGCAATGAGTCATAGAGGATGAATGTTTTCCCTTGCAATGTTACAAATAAACACTGTTCTGTGTTTCACACAGAGGGTCTAACACCTAATGCCAGAAGCTGATAACATAGGTCAGCAAAGAATAAGAGGCCAAAGAGGTGTCCATGAAGCAACATGAAGATTAGCCACAGCAGGAAGTTGCTACTAGCCTTAGGACCCTGGTGGAGAATGCGAGCAGGTAGTATTGTCAGGCACCAAAAGCCAAGACCATAAGGTAGAGTTAGAGGCCTGCTGAAGGCTGTCATGTGAGTGTTGGATGGATAGTGGAGGAGTTACTAGGTGGAGATTGTATTTGTCTGTTGCTGTAATACAAATGACCCTTAACCTTAGCTGCTGTCAACACCAAACTTGTTACTTTGTAAGGCTTTGTGGATCAGCAATCTGAGAATAGTTTAGCTTATGATTGCAGCTTATGGACTGTCATAAAGGGGTCATTTAGGGATACAGTTATGTTAAAGTTCGGCCAGGTTCGCTCACACGGAGCGAGACAGACCTCTCTTGGCTGACTGTTGGTGGAAGACACCAGATCCTTGTCACATTGACCTCTCCATAGAGCTACTTACAATGTAGCAACTTTTTTTTCTTTTTAGATAAAGACAGAACATGTGAGAAAAGGGACAGCAAGATGGAAGGCATAGTGCTTTTATAAGCTAATCCCAGAAATGATATACCAACCCATAAACTGTGATTCTGCTTGTTAGAAGGAAGCTAGTAGGTCCAACTCACACTCAAAGAGAGAGGATGGATACCAGGGACCCACCCCTAAAGGCTGCCTGCCACAGCATTGGAGACACAGAGACAGAGGCAGTTCCAGGTTTACCTTACAAAGTCTAAAGAATGATTTTTTGTTTGTTTTTGTTGGTCATGAGTCTTGAAGTCAGTGGCTTGGGCTCTGTCCCTGAGTTCTTTTGCTCAAAGGCTAGTATTCTACCACTTTGAGCCATAGTGCTGTATCTGTTTTTCTGGTGGTTAATTGAAGATAAGAGTCTCATGGATTTTCCTGCCTGGGCTGGCTTTGAACTGACACCTTCAGATCTCAGCCTCCTGAGTAGCTAGCATCACAGGCTTGAGCCACCAGCACCTGAATTGTTTTATTTTTTTAAAGAAAAATAATGCAAAGTTCTAAATATAAAATTAGATATAGGTCTATCAACTGGTGAATGTATAAATAAAATAGGGAATGTCCAACTAATGAAACACTATTTGGCAATAAAAAGGAATAAAGTATCGATACCTGCTTCAGCAGAGATGAACCTCAGAAATCTTCTATATAGTGAAGGAAACCAGTTATAAAAGACCACATATTATGATTGCGTTTGTATGAAGTGTCCAGAATAGGCAAATCTGTTGAGACAGAAAGTAGATTAACAGTTACTAGGGCCTGGGGTTGAGAGCCAGGCTTGACTGAAAACAGACACGGGGGAACTTTGGGAGGGATGTGGGAGGGAAATATTCTAAAACTGGATTGTGGTGATGGTTGTACGACTCGATAAATTTACTAAAAACCATTGAACCATATCCTTACAATGGGTGGATTTTATGGTATGTAAATTATATTTCAATAAAGCTGTTGAAAATTATGCACACAGGGCATTGGAAGAGGCCTGTGTAAGTGAGAGGCCCTCGAGCTGCAGCTTCATTAACTCTTCAGGAAATTTGTCTCTGTGGAGGAGACAGCTATACAGTCACTGCCTGAGGCAGTGAGAGGGTAGGGAGAGTGCCAGGTCTCTTCCCTCCTTTTCCCCTCCAGTCTTCTACTATGTGTTCCATTAGTCTAACCTGCCCAGAAGCCAGGCAAATGGAGTGTTCTGTGATTTGGAATGGAAGACATGAAGGGCCAGGAACAGATCTGAAATCTGAGAAATGACAGACTCACCAGCCACCCCCTATATTGGTACCTCTACATTCATAGGGCTAATACAGCTCAGAACAATTTTAACTTTCTGTATTGAAAGATGTCTTGAACTTGGAAAATATTGTCTTAAGCAAAGTAAGCCAGAACCAAATAAACATAGGCTACCTGGTTTCCCTCATTTGTAGTAACTAGAATGTGCCTATAAATCTACAAGTAAACACACTGACTGACCAAAACAAATAAATAAAATCGGGACAGGATACATTATATAGGCCCCTAGTCATTAGCATACAGAGACCAAAGGAGGCTACACATAGGAATAGTGGTCAAAGGCTCAATAGCTATGGACAGATGATCATATAAAATAATATTCTATGAAATGAACTGCAAAAAAGGGAAACAAGAGACACTCTTTAGTTGCCATTGTTGCTGTTTGTGTTTTCTTTTCCTTTGTCTTCTTTGCATGTGGGTGGGTAAGAGAGAGCACATAAAAGATGGAACAAGGATGAACAAACACAACAGTGATACTCACCAGACACTATGTAGAAAATGAACTGGCTATCTGATGGGTGTGGACTGGAGGGAAAGATTGGGAGAGAGTGACGGAAAGGGGAACTGGTTCAAAAAGAATTGTACTGACTACCTGATTTATGTAACTGTAACCTCTCGGTATAGCAACTAAATAATAATAATAATGATAATAAGTAATCACAAGTAGACACTTATTTTATAGTAAAATGATTAAACTTACTATCTAATAAATCTGTCATCTTTACAACTTAAAACAAAATTAATTTTTGACTTTTAAACTAAACATGATTTTTAAATAAAAATTATTTTAAGTACATAAAAAAGAGATGTCTTAAGAGAAACTCCAGAAAAAGGTTCACATTTTTTGAGTGGGGGCCAAAGCTGTAGATTATTTATCTTCACTCACTATAGAACGTTGAATGTAGCAGTTACTCTGCCACTCAACGATCTCCCGAAAGCTCAAAATTATTATTTATGAATATGTATGTACGAAAGTTTGCAGAGCAGGCTTCGAGTGGGTAGAAGAGATGAACCAGAGGAAATAACTTGTGGAAGATTGGATATGCTAAATATTCAATACTGAATATATTGTCCTGGTAGGCTTTGTCACTTAACTTTTTTAAATAGTAGGTAATAAAATTGAGACTTTAGAAGCCTTCACTGTCCCCAGGTATGAGCAGTAAGAGGATATGTTTGTAGAAAAATCAAAGCCAGTTACAAGGTGGTCACTTTTTTTCTTCTCTTCATGGTCAAAAGTCATAAACAATGATGCCTAATAAACAATGTCAGTGATAAAATATGCCTCCCTTCACTACCCCCAAATATCATTTTGGATTAAAATTCTGCAATTGTGGAAGTTGCTGCTGAGTTGTAAATAATATACACGTAAGTATGTTTTTAACACTTACCCTTTAATGACCAATGTTTTCTGCAGAAAAGATAATGAGGCAAAGATCTCGCAATGAACCCTGGTGAGTCCTCTGATACATGTGGACTTTGTTAATGCATTTGACTCTAGAGGAAGTTTGAGGGGGTTCAGAATCATTTAGACTCACTTCAGATGCAATTCACATCTTTAATCCCTGTGCTATTGCATATTCCCATGTTTCTAAGGTAGATTTGAAAACATAAGAGGATAGTGACTGTGGAAAGTTCGATGCTTAGATCTGTCATTCTTTGTGCCAACCAGCCTTGAACCTTGTGATGCTTACTCAATTGGACATGGCCTCAGGTGGGCTTATCCTCCTTAAAAATATATTGAAATAAATAAAATATTAACCCAATTTCGCTTTCCTTTTTGGTATGGTAATGCTTATTTTCATTTTCTTTTACTTTTTTTTTTACTGATATGAAATGGTTTTTTGGCACTGTTTCCTTGGGACCATTATTAGTTTCATTTCATGATTCTTACTGAAAAAATATTTTGCCATGTAGAGGGAAGGAGACAGTGTTTACATGAGCTGCTATGGATGTCAAATAGGTTTAGTCTGCTAAGCTTACAGCCAAAAAGTAGTAATCCCTATATATAAAGAATATGAGGCTGAAAGAGGTTAAGAAATGTGCTTAAATTCACCCAAGTAGTAAGTTAAGGACACAAACGAAGATTGTATAGCTGGTGACAGTGTGTGCCTGTAGTCCCAGGTACTTGAGAGGTGGAGGCAGGGTCAGTTGAGGCTAGGAGTTTGTAGTCAATCTGAGCAACGTTGTACAGGTGAGGAAACCAAAGGGCGGAGAAGCTAAATGATTTTCCAAAGGTTCCATGGCAAATGGCAGAATAAGGATTTGAACCCTGGTAGTTTTTGCTCTGGTCACTACTTGTATAACCTCCATGCTGAGATCCTTCATCAACTGCAGTACATTTTTGAGGCCTCCTGTTAGCTGCAGCGGAGCAACTGAGACGTTTGACTTCCTTGTTGGATCTCCTGTTACCTTTCCTACCATGGATACATAGGAGAATGTCTTTACTTCTTCTTCCTTTTCTTTTTGATGTTTTTATTAGCATCAATTAGTTGCAGGATGGGGGGGTTTGATTTTGAAATGCATATGCATACATATGCATACAATGCACCTGATCAAACTCACCTTCTGTGTCACTGTCCCTTATTCTCCCTGTCTCTTATTTTCCCAAACCAATCTCAGCAAGCTTTCTTGATCCATTTTCATACATATGATAAAGTATTTTGAGTATATTCACTCTCCTTCACTCTCTCCATTTACTGTCTCCATTCACACTTTGCCTCCCCTTCCTATCCCATCCTGTTGTACATGTTTGTCATTAACATTTTAAGTGCATTCTATTGTTCAAAGGAGCTTCACTGTGGTATTTCACACATGCATATATAGTACTTTAATAAAATTGACCCTCTAGCTTGCTCCCACTTTCCCATCCCCACTACCTTCTATTAAACAGCTTTCAGTAAGGTTTTATTTCCCCTAAAGGCACAAATGGCAGTTTGCGAATTCATCTCTGCTTGTCTGTTTACCAAAGACTTAGAAGATAGCTTTTCACAGTAGGACCTATAGTACTGTAGGATGCAACGAAGTCCCTTACAAGACTGCGCTTCAATAAAGTCAAAAGAAATTGCTCCCTGCTTCTACCACAGGTAATACTGTTTTGAGACACTAGATGGCAACGTGGTGCTATGTTACTGTGCTAAGAGCAGAAAAAGCCTGGTATAAGGCTTCCAAAAGAAAACAAGAGTCTAAATCCAACAGATCATCCTTTCTTTCTTTCTTTCTTTTTAATTTTGAAATTTATTTTAGGAAAACTAAGTTCTATTTGAAGTTAATATTTTAATTTAAAACAAAAACCATTGTTTAGAAATGCCCTACTTTGCACTTGTCCCCATTCTTTGGAGCTCTATGGAGTAGGTAAATCTGTGTCTCTTTGCCTAATAGCCAGCTGGTCAAAAGCTACCTCTTAATTGATCAGATAAAACCAGGAGGATAACAGAAGATAATGGAGATAGTAGGAAATGTACTTTCAAAAGCTGTATGTTAACATAAATGTGACATAAATGTGACAAATGTATATGGCACAGATGTCGTCTGTCAGGGCCTCTTCTGTTTAAATAAACTTAGAAGCAAATAACAAATTAGACACACTGCTGCTTCTCATTCCAGCTATTCAAAAATAAGCACATTTGAGGTACAAGGCAGTTATAGGCAGCACAGACTGCAGTGAGGTCCATTTTGACATTTAAGAAATCTGTGTTAGAGGGGTGGACAAAAGAAAAATGCACCAGTAGTGTCAACGGTCGGCTCCCAGTCATTCTTCCTCCTGAGATTCATAATTAGAGCTGCTGATTCTCCCTTCAGCCTCCTTTCCTGTAAGTTTGCAGACCACCCAAGATTCTGACCAGGGCAGGCCACACATCAGCTTATTAAGACTAGGCCCCATGCAACAGGGGCTTATAGGGCTGAGTTTGGATTGTTCTCTGACTTATTGTGGCAAATGAAGTATAGTTTAGACGCCCAATAACTGTTAGCAGGAAGGATGCAGGAATCTGAGAATATAGTCTCTGGGAAGGATTGGTTAGAAAGTTTTCTAGAAATTTCTCACAGACAGCAAAAGAATGGAAATGACAGGCACGGAATATGAGCAGTAAAGACACAGAGGCAGAAATCTCTATCCTGGTCAGGTTTTAGAGCAGAGTCCTTAAAGAATGGTTGATTTCATATGATCAGCATCCCTGGAGATTCATTAGAACTATTCATTTTGAGGCTCTACATCAGTCAAAAATGAGAACTTCAAGACTGAAATCTCACCATCTATGGATGCCAAGTCCTCCATTCAAGCTCAAGGTTGAGAATCACTGGGTTTAAGTATGCCTCCTGCCAAGGAGAGTTGATAAACAAAGCAAGATACACAAGGTTAGGCCTTGAAGTGTGCTAAGGAGATTGGTCCCCCCCCCATTTGTTTTATCTTTCAGGCAATACAAGAGCCACCGAAGGTTTCTAAGCAGCGCAGTGACCAGAACAAATCTTCACTTTAAATCCTTCTCTTCCGATGGTATGGAAAAGGGTGTGGAAGGGAGATGTCCCTTTTCAAGGCTTCTCTCTGCCCTCTCTTCAAATCTGTCCCCTTAGTTGGCTTCTTTTTCTGTAGCCATGTCACCTGTATTTCCACCCTCTCTGATAGTTGATACCAAACCTACCTCTTCCCCCCACCACACCCATAGTGGGGCTTGAACTCAGGTCCTGGGCACTGTCCCTAACTCTTTGTGCTCAAGGCTAGCACTCTATCACTTTGAGCCACAGCTTCACTTCAAGTTTTCTGGTGGTTAATTAGAAATAAGGGTCTTCTTGCCCAGGCTGTCTTTGAAAAGACAGGCCTCAGGTCTCTGCCTCCTGAGTAGCTAGGATTATAGGCATAAGCCACCAGCACCTGACCCAAACTTACTTCTTGAGTGTGTATCTTTACCAGTCCAAAGGGCTCAACTTAACTAGATTTCCAATGGTCACGTCACATAAAGCACATAAAGGGTACAAATGCTTTGGGGTCATGCCTACACCTTCCTCAACCCCCGCATTTGATTACTCCCTTCCTATTTACTTCCTAATCATCTTTCCAAGAGTCCTTGGTACATGCTTTTATTCCAACACATTGATATGTCTAATAGTTAACACCATGAAGGGTCTTATTTGTATAGGCTTAGCATTGACCTCTAACAGAGAAGGAGTAGACATGGATGTCTAGTGAATGAGGGGTTAATTCTGTTCCTTAAAGCTGTGAAAGAAAAACAGACCAAAAAGGATAGTGAAATGCTTGCAAAGCCATTTGGTACAGGGGCTCCAAACCCCATAGACGGTCCCTGGCAAACTCGTGTGTGTGTGTGTGTGTGTGTGTGTGTGTGTGTGTGTGCATTGTCACGTGTGTGCACAGGCCAAAACTGAGGCTTGAACTCCATTAGCTTTTTTACTCAAGGCTGGCGCTCTATCACTTGAGCCAAGCTCTGCACCTTATTTTTTGGTGATTAATTGAAGAATATTAGAGACTTTTGGGCCTGGATTGGCTTCGTACTGTGACCCTCAAATCTCAGCCTCCTGAGTAGCTAGCATTACAAGTATGAGCCACCAGTGTCCTGCTTCTGGTAAAGTCTTGAGACATGTGCAGCTAAGTAACTATGAGGGAAAGATTAATTGTGAAGAAGTGAAATTAGGTTGCATGACATTAACAAGGGAGTAGGTATTAAAGCAAAGGAAGCAGGTATAGGTTTAGCTTTCTAGCAGACTGGGGAGGATGAGAAGGGAGATGGATTAGCATTTCTTAGAAGGAAGGCAAGGGGAAGGTATGACTTCTTTTTAAAGGAAAGAAAACTGTGACTATATAATTGAAGAAAAAAGCCCAAAAAAATCAATAGCCCAGAAAATATCTGAGACTCACAAGAAGGAGAGGTAGAGGCAGGCGTGCACACAGAAGTAAAGGCTGGTGGTGGAGCAAGAGTATGGTGTCGTATCTGCTGCATTGGTAGTTGCTGAGCAGGTCAGCTCTGAGATGAGTGAGAAGGTGCAGAGAAACACAGAGATGTTGAGGCTGTGAGGAAGAAGTCAGTAAGCGCATGTTGGTATCTGCTATACTAAAGAAAGGCAAATGGAGCCAGAGCAGGCTTGGTGACCTTAAAGAAACTGGAATCGGTTTAGAACAAATGCTCATGATTTGATAGACAGAAGCAAGAGGCCCCATGTAGATGCTTGCAAGCTCTGACCAGGCTGCTTCTATTGCCTGAATTGGTGTGGCACCTTTTCCTGCCTGCTGAAAAACAACCTTTTCTTCTTCAAACCCCAGGTCAAAAATCCCTTTCTCTCTCTTAAAAAATCTCTTATTTGACCACATCCCTCACCTCCCCAGACCCACAGGCAAGATGTTCTACAAAAGAAAGAAGTCTATCTTAGAAGAAATTAGCCATAGCTTTTCTTGTATATATTATGTTATTTAGCCACTCTACTCATTCTAGGAATTTCATACTTTATTAGTTTATGTTCCAAAACCACTGGATGTTTGGGTTTTTTTGTCTACCCTACTTCGAATTTATTATGTCAGGATCACATTGAGCTCACCTTCAAAGCCCCTGTGCTAAGCACTTCACTTAGCCTGCATTGGAAACTCAAGGGTATATAACGAAACAAATGAATTTCTACTTAAAAGTATCTACTTCCGATGTATCTACAAGGGAAGTTTTAAAGGTCTGCTTCTATGATAATTAATACTTATCTCTCATTAGTGGGCATTTTCTCCAGATTCAACCAGCATAGTTCCTTCTGTTTGTCTTTCTTCTGAAAATGTATTTTCATTGTTCAGGTTTCAAAGTGATTTTGTTCAGACTTCTCACAATCATTTGTATGTATTGAAAGCCATAGATTCAGAACTGGCCCCAATAAGTTCGGAATGATCAGTGCTTCATTATTCCCAAATTGGCACCCTTTGAAGGCTGACTTTAAATTTCTTTCCTTCCAGTTACTGAAAATATTGGTAAGCATATTCAAGTTTTTCCCCCCAAAACTGAGAGGGGCTATGTAAGATGGGCTTGAACTTTCAATCCTTCTGCCTCAGTCTCCTTGGGGTTACAGACCTGCAATGAAGTTTTTCTCCTCAATTAGGTTTTTATTACTCTCCTTTGTTAAGCTAAGATGGCTTCTATCTTGAAAAACAAAGTGTTTTCCTTAGGAAGAACCAGAGTAAATTCTAAGTATGTACTCCAGGCGTCAAATTCATCCCAGTGATTTAAGTCTAAAAATATATGGATTAAGTTGTCCTAATCTTAACTTTTCCTGGAGTTTGTGAGATTCACAATAAGAATATGGTGGAAATGGAAAGACTTGGGAAAAATTATGTTAAGTGAAGTAAGCCAGGCCCAAAGAAACATAGGTCCCATGGTTTCCCTTATTTGCAATAACTAGTATATGTCTGAGTCAAACAGGAATGGTCAGATAAGTTGATGTTAAGCGAAATGAACCCCAAGTTGAGGACTCAAATGGTTTTTCTTTCTTGCTATTGTGTCTAACATATTTATACAATATTACTTTGTTGCTTTGTCTGTCCCTCCCCCACGGTATGACCCCTGTTTTCACTGTATTTGATGTTGGTATAATTTGTGGAGGGGAAGGGAAAAAACAAATTGTTTAAATAGGGATACAGGTGGACCCATTGCACC
>NW_012267312.1:5865751-5932074 GCF_000151885.1 Dipodomys ordii
CAAAGGAGGAGGCAACAATGCTTGATAAAAAATGCACTCGTTACCTTGCCCATGTAATTGTAACCCCTCTGTATGGTATTTTCACAATAATAATAAAAAAAGAATATGGTGGAACCCATGTTTTCACATAGATATGGCTTAATTGATAGCCACCATGCTCTAAAAGCCATTTCTAGTGCTTCTGCTCACTGTTGTGATCTGATGTGGTGAAAGAGTACAGTGTTTTCCAAACTAGGAGATAAATGAGATTAAATGTATGTATTTGAAAAGTATGCTAGCAGTTGGTGGCCCATTCATGCCTATAATCCTAGCTAATCAGGAGCCTAAAATCTGAGGATCACAGTTAGAAGCCAGATTAGGCAGGAAAATCCGTGAGACTCTTATCTCTAATTAACCACCAAAAAGCTGCAAGTGGGGCTGTGGCTCAAGTGGTAGAGTGTTTGCTTTGAGCAAAAAAGCCCAGGGACAACCCTGAGTTCAAGTCCCAGGACCAGAGCACACACATGTATACACACACACACACACACACACACACACACACACACACGAGATACTGATTTGGTTGGCTTGAGATTGGGCAAAAAGAATATATATTTGAAATCGTCTAAGGTTGAATTCGCTCAGAGGCAGATCTTGAGAAAATATTGTGCGAATAAGGAGGTCATTTGAGAGGTAATGTCAGGAAACACTGATAGAGGAGGCAGGGAGGGGAGCAAACTAAGAAGGGGTGTATTATTGAGCAAGTTAACACTGTGGGAAACTGGCCTGATAACCACTGGGAGCTGTTGACAACTAAAAGAAAGCATCTTAGCAATATGTTACCTGAGTCACAAATATGTTAAGGGATTTCACAACCCCCACTGTCGGCTCTTTGGCATTGCCAGTACAGGTGAATTGAGGAAACTCTGGCAACAAGAAGAAGTCCAAAGACAAAGACTCTCTGGCTGGCCTGCATAGGGGATGGTGATTATCCTAGAGATATGGATAGATCATGAGCCATGGTTGCTACAAGCTTCCCTGGTGTTTTAGATATTGCCAAGGCTTAGAGTTAGCCAGGTTTGGGTAATCTCACAAGATTTCACACAAAATCCCAATTGTTTTATTTCTCTCTCTCTCCCCCCCCCACCTGGCTCTCTTTTAAAAAACAGCTTTCTTCTCCTATGATCTTACTGGTCACATTCCCTTCCTTAACATCAACAAAGATGGCAACTCCATATTTTTTCTTAGAAATGGATTTCAGCCCCCTCTGAAATTTTAAGTACAACATTTATTACCAAACAATTTCTGTGAGGAATGAATAGTTGATTAAAAGTGACTTTGACTAGAAGGGGAAAAAGCACAAGGTTTTCTGTATTGCGAAATAGAAGGGAAAGAAGGCTCATAGCCTACATCAAGGTTTCTCAATTGTCTCCACTGCAACGAAGTCAAGAACATCAACATTTCCTACGTCTCTAGACCACTTGGAATGCCTTCCAGCTGCAGCATTGGGACCTTAATAAACGAGCCATATTATGTTTATACTTTACTGTTTAAGTAATGCTATTTCACTCTGTGTAAAGCCACTTAAAACACCAGTGGAAACACATGCATGGACCATGAAACAACTTTAAATGGATAATCAATTTTTATCACATATTGAGGGTTAGACTGATATATCCAAGTGAATTATGAAAGTCTGTATATGCTCTCTGGCTAGGAGTTTTTGCATACCAAACCTTTGTCTTTGTTATACAGCTGTAAAGAATGAGGGAGCTGGAAGATCCCAAAATCTAACCCTGAAAAATGTTTATACTTCATTCTAAATTTTTTTTCAGCATGAAAGGAATTATACAGAACTTTAAAAACCTGAATACATTTCATTCTAATATCAATGTGAAGGACTATATCAGAACACCTTCTTTTGTACAACAATTCTCCTCTAAAATATCCTTTATGCCCTAAAGTGCCAAGAAGGTATAACCAGGCTGGACGTAAGCATTATTGATGAAAGTCTAGAATGTGCAGTATGCCCCCACACTTATGGGGCATGAGTTTAGGACAAACATGAAGAATTTGTTTATACAGAGACTAGTAAACATATGGAATACATTATACCCACATAGCTGGCAGGATGAGAAGGTGAATATGGTCAAGGAGAATTTGGATCAATTCATGGATAACAGAGCCATAACAGTTCACTGAGAGGAAATTAGGCAAGTTCAAGTTACATCCCTAACGTCTGAGGAGGATTTCATGGATGCAAATTGCCTTATTCTTACAAAGCACTGCTATCACCTTCAGAGACAGCACAAGCTTGGGTGGGGGGAGGTCCACTGATATGACACACTGTGACATTTCATATATTAACTAGAGGATATTGGAAATGTCAGATAATCTGAGCCCCCTCTACCACCAAGAACCTCTCAGTTCTTTGATCTTCCAACTTCCTTGAAACATTTATCACTACTCTTCCACTCTCAAAAGTGAGCTGAGTAGACAAGAGGCCTTTTTACTCTTACCCTCCCTACACATCCCACAAAATACACAACAGTTATTCAGTTGTAAGCTAGGACTTCCTATCATGCCTTCCCAAATTAGTATTATCCTCCATTTGGAAGCAAGAAACCAGAATTGTGGGGCAATCGACTCTTTAGTAAAATGAACCATGCTTCATACAAACCTTAACTCATTAATTTAGCACTTTTGACCATGCTTTAAGTACTAAAGTATGGTCGTGATCAGTTCTTTTGCCAATCACCAGTTGGTTTCATTTTAAAACTCAGTAGTAAGTGAATTTTCACTAAGTGGCAAGTCAGTGAAATGATTTATTCCAAGAAAATCTCCTTCTCCACATTTCCTATTTGACCACTTGACATATTCACACACAGGCACAAATACAGGAGTGACATATAGTTCTGAAGTCTGAACCTTCGCATAATAATTAAATGTATATTAGGAGCTCTAAATGCCTTAAAATCTATGACATGATTTTGCACACATTATAATTTTAATGTGTATAACGTTTTAGTAAATCCCATATATTTCAAATGATAATTTGACCTGTGCTGAAATGGATAAACACATCTGTTAATGTAAAACCACCATGTATGAGAAAGATCATTCTGCTTTTGCTTTAGGTCATCCACACAGATATTTTCCAACTTATATTATTATTCAAAATATTCATCACCTTTTGAGAATTCACTTCTATTATCTTTCACTTCCTTATGGTTTGCAAAAGAGAAAAGAGATGAAGGAGAATGAGAAGGAGGAGGTAGAGGCTGCTAGAAGAAATTTGAAGCCTTAACTTATCATCAAAGAAGAAATGGTTTGCACATTTTAAGAAAGTGATTCAGATCACCCTTGGATCAACACTGATGAACATATTAAGCACATTTAAAAAGTAAGTGATAGTAGTATCCATTTAACTCGTATTAAATGTATTACTAATAATTTACAGATCTTTGATTTAGGAAACGCTAGAAATTTTGTAGTTAGAAAGGTTGCTATTAAGCCGGGTGCCTGTGGCTCATGCCTGTAATCCTAGCTACTCAGGAGACTGAGATCTGAGGATTGCCAGTCAAAGCCAGCCCCGGCAGGAAAGTCTGTGAGACTCTTACCTCCAATAAACCATGAGAAAACTGGAAGTGGCTCTGTGGCTCAAGTGGTAGAGTGCTAGCCTTGAACTGAAGAGCTAAGGAACAGCATCAAGGCTCATAATTCAAGCCCCACAACCAACAACAACAAAAAGAAAGGTTGCTGTTAGATGCTGAGCTTTAGGCTACACTATAAGGATTCCAGTTGAGTTTAAGAAATATCTTGAGGACAAAAATAACGCATGAAATGTATTCTAGAAATTAAAATTGAGGGCTGGAAAGGTGGCTCAGTGGTAGAGTGCTTGCCTTGCATATGTGAGGCCCTGGGTTCGATTGCTCTGCTCCACATAAGCAGAAAAAGCCAGAAGTGGTGCTGTTGGTCAAGTGGTAGAGCGCTAGCCTTGAGATGAAGAGCTGAGGGACAGGACCCAGGCCCACAGTTCAGGCCTCACAACTGCCAAAAAAATAAAAGAAATTAAAATGCAAATACTTCTTGCTTGATAAATATCTTAAGCAAGAAGGAAACTATATTTTCACTAACTTTTAATAAGGCTCAGAAAATCTAGCTTTGATGAAAAGTTGGCATCAAAATAGAAACAATCAAAAGAATTGAAGAAAGTAGGAAAAAATTAAAATGGTCACTGAATCCAAATCTAGCAAACTGTAACAGTTTAAAGATGTTTTCCCTGAAATGCTCAGAATAATCTATTAAGACAATCCAATGGTTAAAAAGAGCAAATAAAGAAATTCATTCATTTATTTAAAATCACTTTTTTTCCAAAAAAATTTATTGTGATTAAGTGGTTACATAATTTCCCAAATTTCACAGTATTGTGGGATAGTGATGCTCAGTTAAAGTCACAAACACATTCTAACTTTCCTAGAGCAAATTGTCTATCACGGTCTATAACATTTATGAGTTCTTGAGCTTTGCAATACAGATACTTCTTCCACATTGGGTGATATGTACATTTCTTTTGTTTTGCATAGCATCAGCTGTTCCCTCTTTCCCACTTGGTCCCTCCCTCCCATCACTGCCATTGAGTTGCTTAGTTCATTTTGGTCAATGTCCAGTGCAGCTGATGGGTCCTGCTGTTACATGTTTTTCCCTGATTCCCTCTAGTTCTGTGTCATCTTCCTGGTTCCCCTCCAGTGTACACATATATATCATACATGTGATCAGCAGCATGGGGTTATTTAGTAGTGATTTGACCAGACGAGTGGAAGTCCTTTGTTTCTTAAGTCCTGTTAATTTTGTCGTATCACCTAACATTTTGGATTTAACATCCACTTATCAGGGAGACCATGTACCGTTTGTCTCTTTGCTCTTGGTTTACCTCACTCAGCATGATTTCTTCTAGCTCCATCCATTTCCCTGCAAATGCCATTATTTTGTCAAAATCACTTTTTTTTTGTATGACCGTCCTAGGGCTTGAACTCTGGGCCTGAGCACTGTCCCTGAACTTTTCTGTTGAAGGCTAGTGCTCTACTACTTGAGTCATAGCTTTACTTCTGGTATTTGGTGCTTAATTGGAGAAAAGAGTCTCACAGACTTTCCTGACTGGCTGGTTTTGAACTATGATCCTCAGCTCTCAGTCTCACGAGTAGCTAGGAATATACACATGGGCTGCAGGCCGAACTTAAAATCACTTTTAAGTTAACTAAATGTTATATATAATAATCATTTTATGGGAATAGTTGAAGGAAGGTTGCAAAGGAGTTGCAAACATTTTAAAGCTGTAATTAACTTGTAAAACAAAGCACAGAAAACAATCTGAAAATTACAAAATAGGACACTAATAAGAAAAACAAAACAATGTAGCATGATCTGTATACAGAAATATGTACAGGACCTGGTTATAAGTGTTTGTTTCAGGTAAGAAAAATAATCTACATACCACAGTAATTATGTCAAATAAGATGCATATTGTATATACATACACTTTACAAACACACATACACATAATTAGACATTCTTGTTGCTTCCACATTACATTGGTAATCAGCTGTTTTGCTAGTTTAACGCTGAATCTCCTATAGTTTTCATCTTGAAAATCTCTAGCTTGAATTTGGTAATAATATTCAGCAGCATGCAACAAATTGGAAATTAAGATGAAATACAAGGTCATCTTCCTAACAGGGAAATCCCTGCCTATCTGTGAAATGAACTTTGGCTTAATAAATTTATATAAAAATTTTCTCATATTTGTTTCCAATTATTTTACATAAAACAAAAAGATGCAATATTGCAATATCCTGTCTTAATATTCTTCTACCTTATATATAGAAATCCTGACACATAGATAACAATCATTTGATTAATAATATTTCAGTGTACTCATAATACATATGTTTTTTATTTGCCACAAAGAACTGTATCTCCTCAACTGATTTATGTGCCACCTGGACAAAATTATTTTTATTATGGTTTATTTCATTTTCTCCAGCATCCATAATTGAAAAATACTTGTGAACTGCCAATGACATACCAACAATGGTGGAAAATAAGGGAAAAAAAACAAACCTTGAAATTCAAAATCCAAACCCCACATGTCTTCAGCAAACCCCAATGAAAACTACAGCTGCAATGCTTTCAAACTGGCCAATTCAAGGAAAAAACAAATCACAGTTTATCTTTTGCTGTGTTTCTTTATGCTCAACTACATAAAATTCACAGACAATTCCAGTTTTCCAGAACAGAGATAACTATTTGAGTTTAGAGTTTGCATAAGGGACTTATAAAGACACTATCCAAACCATAAAAAAGACCATGACATACTAATAAAGAATGGTAATGATATTTTCTAATCACATGACTTCATTTCCTGAATTATACTTCATCTAGGTCTTCAGAGAAAGCACAAGGAACATTCTCCTATTTCTAATTTGAAAATACGTCTTCATAAATGGCAATGGTATTCTGCACATACTTTTCTATGGTATATTGTTTTAATGACTTCCATTGAATTTTCTTAATAATTTTTAGCAACAAAATTGCAATATGCTAAAGCCAGCAATTCACAGAATGTTTGGGAAATATCTCAACGGTTTGAGACCATTTGCCTAATGAATATAACATGGACTTATTTCATTCTTCCCTTCCTGGAATTGCTTTGAATTTCAAACATTTGCTAGCCATTAACTACACTTTGCATTTAATACTGTATATGTATATAATGCATTTTAGATTCCACATGTAAAATGAACTGATTTGTGATTCTCTACCTATACTAATTGTCTTACATGGTAACCATTAATGCTAGCTTCCTATAGTGAATGGTTAATTCTGATTGGAGCTAAATATATTAGAATTTTACATCTGAAGATAGTGTCCATGCTTTTCAAAATCACCCAAGCTAAGTTCTCAGGAGTGTATTCTCATAATTCATTTTTTCCATCTATTTAAGTTTAAGTCCACCTAAGTTAACATCAACATTAGGCCCTCCTTCAACATCTGGTGGCACTTTGAAAAGTTCTGTGAAATCAACAAAAATACACATGTTCATTTGCTAATGAAAAGGTTCCCAAATATAGTTTATAATGTTCAGACTCTGTCTGTCTGTCTCTCTTTCTCATAATGCAGCTATTTTTGACTTTGGAATGGCCAACTTTGGAATATCCTTATGCATATAAATATCTAATTACTGGTGGCACCAACCGATGCTAGTTAATGCCCTTAGAGCCTGCCAATGGTAAAGTCTAACTAGTGTTGCTGTTAGAGTTTTCTCAAATGCCCAGCTTACTCCCTTCCTCAAATTTATCTACAGATTTGGGGGAGGGAACGGGGTGAGGAGTTTCTGAGTTCCTCACAATAACATGCACATTCGTAAGTTGTAGATTTACAAAGTAATTTACAAAGTACACATATGCCTTCTATACACACATACACACACACACACACACACACACACACACATAAAATGCTCTCAGTCACAGCTTTTAATTGTGATCTCTATAAATGCTCATACATACATCTATAGACAGAGGGTCTTTTTTCACATGATAAATTATCCAGTAGCTTCTAGAGCCTTGCAGATAGGTATCACAAAACTAGTTTGGTTCTCAATCCTAGAACCAGCAGTATAAAATAATCTGTAACTTCTTGGAGATCTGGAGACCAGTTTACAGATCGACAAAGCCCAATTTTCTATAATAGTGATTAAACTCTACTTGGTTATTTGAGCTATTTCTCAGTGTCACCATAACAAATAGGAATTTATTATTGTTATTGTTATTACTATTATTATTATTATTGGCATTCCTCTACAAGATGCTTTAGTCCTCACTCAAATGGAAACTCATTCCTCCATTAAAGAATGGACCCATTCTATATTTAATGAGCAGTTGTTATGCTCAAAACTGTTTTGCTCATAGGCAAACACACACACACATACACACACACACACACACACACACACACACTATCATCAACAACACTGCCAAGGAGAATATGGTATCAGAGAGGCTGAGATGAAAATGAGAATTCAGAAGCAGAAGATTTTACCTTTGACTGAAAAGTTTAGGTATGAAAGTCTCATTTAGATCTACCCAATGAGATGGAAATGAATGGATGGTGAGTGGGGTTGGCATTTGGGTACAGAAGTGTGAAATGTACAAAATCACTGAAGACTATAATTTGATCTGACCATAGTGTTCCTGATAATGACAGACAAGATCAGCAACTGGGAACAGATTGAGGGAGGTTGAAGTCATAGAATAGGGAATTACACGGACAATGGATAGAAGACACATAAGAAGGTTTTCGTTATTTGTGAAGTATTTTTTATAATTGTGAAATGTAATAGAAATCAAAGGAAGTGTGTAAGTCATAAGTGCTTGGCTAAGTGAATTATCCAGTAAATACCCAGGTGAAGAAATACAAGATTGCCAGTCTCTGGGAAGCTCTCTCCTCATGTCTCCTCCTAATTGTGTTATCACACCTTCAAAGGTCATCACTAACCTGACCTTTCCCACAATGACATCTTAACTTTCCTTTATAGTTTTTGGGCTTTTTTTTGTTTTTGGTTTTGTTTTACCATCTAGGCATGTATTTCTCAAACATAGTTTAACTTTGCTTATTTTGTGACCTTCATGTATAAATGTAATTTTTGTAGAATAAATTGTTTTACATCTGGTGTCTTCCATTCAACATTTGCCTTTAGGGTTTCTGATCCAGAGTCCAATTTATTTAGTTAAAGATTATTATCATATATATAGTACAAAACAATGAGTTTCATGATAACATTTTCGTGTATGTTACAATGGACTTTTAGTCATTGTTACCTTCTCTTGTTTCCTCTACCCTTTACTGATCATCTTCCTCCCACATAGCCCCCCATTTACTTGCTTCTTGTCATTGTTGTTGTTGTTGTTGTTTTTCCTAGTTCTGGGGCTTGTACTCAGGGCCTGGGCTCTGTCCCTAAGCCTGAAGGCTAGTGATCTACCACTTGAGCCATAGTGTCACTTCTAGCTTTTTCTGTTTATGTGGTACTAAGGAATCGAACCCAGAGTTTCATGCATGTTAGGCAAGCACTCTAACACTGAGCCACATTCTCAGCACCCCCATTTATTTTCTTGAGTTTTCTTGAATTTTACTTTGGTGGGAGAACAGTGCTAGGGTTTGAACTCAGGGCTTCATGTTTGATAGGCAGGCAATCTGCCACTTGAGCTATGCCTCCAGTTCTGTTTATTTATGAGATAGGGTCTTTCTTTTCCTAGACTGGCTTGGGTGGTAATCTTCCTCCTATTTACGCTTTCCATCATAGCTGGCATGACAGGTATGTGCCAATGCAGCAAGTAATTTCTGTTGAGATAAGGATCATATGAACAACTCTGCCCTCGCTGGCTTGGAACCATGATTCTCTAGCACCTATTGGTTGAGATGGGATGCCATAACTTTTTTTTCCTGGACTAGCCTAAAACTACAACCTTCCTGATCTCCTCTTCCAAAGTAGCTAGGCACCTAGCCAAATGTCTTTTTTTCTCCAGCTAATTTATTAGAGCAATTCAGTTAATTTAGTTAATTCAATATACATATATTGTGTACCAGGCATTAAGGACACAATAGTAATCACTATATATCGTGATATCTCTTACGCAGCTTATGTGGTTTTTTTGTGGAAAATACAGACAAAAAGCAAGTAAACCCAGGTTAAATAGCACAGGAACCCAATTTGTGGTTAAAAGGAATCATTCTTTGAGGAAATGACATTGAAGCTGACAGCAAAGGGAAGGAAGGGTTAACCATGTGAAGAACAACTTTCAGAAGAGGCAGCAGCTTATCATTAAGGTTAGATTTCACATATGAGAGAAAATATATGTCCTTACTCTGGCTTTCTTCACTTCACATTACGATCTACAGCTTTATTCATTTTCTTGCAAATGACATTTCTTTCATTATGTATACAGTGCTATGCTGTATGTTTTTTTTTTCTTTTTTCTTTTTTGGGTCCGGTCCTGAGGCCTGAACTCTGGGCCTGGGCGCTGTCCCTCAGCTCTTCAGCTCAAGGCTAGTGCTCTACCACTTGAGCCACAGTGCCACCTCCGGCTTTTTTCTTTTTGCTTATGTGGTGCTGAGGAATCGAACCCAGGGCCTCATGCATGCAAGGCAAGCGCTCTACCACTGAGCCACCTTCCCAGCCCTATGCTGTATGTTTTTGGTTGTTTTTTTTAATGCTGGTACTGGGGTGGGCTTTGAACTCAGGGCCTTGCATTGGTTTAGCTTTTCTTTTCTCATGGCTGCCACTCTAGCACTTAAACCACATCTCCACTTCTGGCTTTTTGTTGGTTAATTGGACATAAGATCCTTTCTGATTTGTTTGCCTGGACAAAAATCAACCCATGGTTTCTCAGATCTCAGTGCCTGTATATCTAGGATTACAGGTGTGAGCAATTGGCACAAGGCTCTCAGTGGTTTTTGTTTTTTGTTTGTTGTTTGTTTTTTTGTTTTTGAGAACTTCATCTGTGGACCGTGGATCATCTGTTTTCAAAGCTACGGAGTATTTCTTTCTGGGAATACAACACATTGATCCATTTGTTGTAGATGTGTACTTAGATTATTTTTTTTTCGAACCTAGGGTATTGTGAATGGTGCTGCTGGGAGCCTTCTTGTATCTGTCTCTGGATGAGAAGAGTGCAGCACTTTGGGAAAGCCAGCAATACAGGTGCACATAAAGATGGAGTAGACACGTAGGGATCTTTGTGGACAGTCCCTAATTCGTGTTGAGAGTCTCATTTGGGTTGTTACTTCTCTTGGCCAAAACACCATCAGCACAAAGTCTTTGATTTCCAACACCCAAATAAAATATACTTTTTTTCTTTTTCTTTTGGTGTTGGATTGTAGGTTCAAACAGCTGGCCTATGACGCACTCTAATACTTGTCTATGCCTAGACTACTTGAATTAATTTTCCATTATGTTTATTCTGTTATTTGGAATAATTTAATAAGTACCTCATAGCCATCTCACAAACAAAAGCCAGAACCTTTGTAATGACTACAGCTAAGCATAGGTTTCTCCCATCATTCCACCCTCGCCTCTCCCTACCTAAAGTAAAGATATTTTTGAACATTACATAAAACCCTCAAAAAGGACTATTGACCCCAAGTAAGTATCCATTTGTGCTAGGCAAGAAGAAAAGAATATTGATTTCATTCTCTTTATGTCCTATTACTTCCAGGGAGGCAGATAAATGAGTGAATCATGTGAACACACAATTGCAAAAGCCTCAGAAGGATTTCATATGTGGATCCCCAACTCCTTTTATTTTGTTTTTTAACTCCTTTTTATAATTGTTATTTTAGAGTTGATATACAGAGGAGTTACAGTTACATGAATCCGGTAATGAGCGATAAGTATAATTCTTTTTGAACCATGTCTCTCCTTCCATCTCTCCCAGTTTTTCCCTCCTGGCCCCACCTATAAGATATGGAATTCATTTTTCACATAGTTTCTAGTGAGTATCATAGTTGTATTTGTTTATCCCCCTTTTTCTACCTTTTTATGTGCCCTTCCCTACCCTCCCAAATACAAACAAATTAACAAACAAGACAAAAGGAAAAGAAAACAAAAACAACAACAAAGGCAACTAAAGAATGTCTCTTGTTTCCTTTTCTTGGCCCAACTCCTTTGAAAAAGGTTTTTGTTTGTTTGTTTAACAGAAATACAGCTTCTACAACAAAAGATTTCCAGATGAACCATGTAGGCTGAGAAATCTATCTCTTGATGACAAAATCCAACAAGCCATGAACATCCAAATATATTTGCCTATCTTTTCATGTATGTGTGTGCACATGTGTGTGCGCACATGCACATGTGCACACACACATACACACACAGACACATACACAGACACACACACACACACACCAGTATTGGGGCTTGAACTCAGCCTGAGTGCTGTCCCATTGGCTTTTTCACTCGAGGCTGATGTTCTACCACTTGAACCACATCTCCATGACTGACTTTTTGCTAGTTAATTGGAGTTACCTGCCCTGGCTGATTTCGAACTCCAACCCTCAGATCTCAGCATTAGGAGTAGCTAGGATTTGCAACTGTGAGCCACCAGTTCCAGGTTGTTTCCATATTTTTGCCACCAACATTGCTTGCTTTCCAGTTTGATCATGAACATACGCTTTGGTGGATTGAAGACTATCAAGACACAGTAAAAAGGAATCTGAACATCACATCATGTATGGAGAAAGGGACAATAAATCTAATATTGCAAAGTTTCAGTAGATGGTGCTAGACGGGTATAAAAGATTCAACCGCCATCTGGGCCACCTTCAAGATTTCTCCTGAGCTTAGCAGTTTAGAAAATGTGCAATTTAGATTTATCAATTCAGTAGAGGCTCTCAGATAAAACAGTTGAATTAGTGAGATCAATGAATGCAGAACCCTATAATTAGACAATGTTAAGGTTTTTATGGAAATTAACAATGAAGACAACTTTAAAGCCGAGGTCAAGTCGTCTATCTTCCTGGCCTATTGGTGCCAATGTTAAATTACTAAAAGAATGATTTTCCATTCATTTAAAATAATGTCATCGAGAACGTTAATTTTTAACGTCATTTGCTCGTCTTAGTTATTTATCACTTATGAAGTATTTGTACACTTTGTAGGTTGACTTTGAGATTTAAATGTGTTATATAATGTATGCAAAGGGATTTATAAGGCATTACCTGTATAAAGCAGAAAATATTTTAGTTTTGTAGGTAAAACAGCGGAGACAGAAGATAATGAAGTGAAAAATTTGAACATGTTTATTTTGCCTTTGTAGCACCCGTATAAAATGAAGCTCAAATCAGTGTGTCAGAGGTCAGGCAGATCCTTGTCTTTGATGAGAAGCTAGCTAGAGTTGAGAAGACAAAAACCCCAGCACTTTACTCATACTTCTTTCTGGAACAGATGCTTGCCTCTTGTTATCTGCTGAGGGCTCACTCGGTGTGCACATTGGCCCTTAGCTTCTCTTGAAAAAGAATCAACTAGCCAGTCACTGGTGAGTCACACCTCTATTCCTAGCTACTCAGGAGGCTGAGATCTTAGGATCATGGTTTGAAGCCAGTCCAGGCAGGAAAATCCATGAGACCTTATCTCTGATACACTACTCAGAAAAAAACTGTGGCTCAAGTGGTAGCCTTGACAGCACACGGACCCAGAGTTCAAGCCCCAGGACTGGCAAAAAACACATCCAGGCTGTGACTTATTTCCAAATCTGTCATCAACTACAGAAAAATGTCAAATGTAACATGCAGTCATCCCTCTCTCCCCCAGAGTTGTGTTCAAGGTAGGTTCATGGATCTGACAGTCCATGGAAGAAATTCTTTTCCTAAAATGTAACCCCCATTTTCTAGCATTTCAATAATCTGTCCAGCTAAAATTCTTTCCTCAGTGTGTATTCACAAATCTATAGAACTCCAAAGGCTTTATTAGGAGTTGGAAGGTAAGACTTTTAAGTGAACTCTGTATTTATGCATCATTATGGCTTATTGATTGCATGTGGGAGATGTAGCTCTAATATATCTGTCTGCCTTTTCTAAACAGAATGTAAAATGTCCTGTGGACAGAGCTAGTAGCTTAGTGATGGAGCTTTAGTGATGCTTGGCTTTTTATAGAATCTTGCACCTTAATGCTTAAAAAATATAATTCACTTTGGTATTAATATTACATAATACTAGTAATAGCAACATTTCTTTTATTTATTTTCCAATATGTATTTAGTGTGCTGTCCCCAGAAGAATGTGCTTCATCCTTGCTGTGATCAATAGTCAGAGTAGTCACAGTGAAGATGGCTTCTCCAATCACCCTGACAACATATCCACAAACGAATATGCAATTGGCCTGTCCAGTAAGTAGGAGGGAAAAAATCCATACTTTTAAATGTCAGAGGAGCTATTCCTGCATTGGCCCAGCAGCTGATTCTCCAATGTTCATAATTATGTTGTGGGCCAGCAACTGATAAGGTGCTGTGATGCTTCCATGCAGGATACATCTCTCTGATGCTCACTGGAAACTCTCCTAGTCTACCAGCTAGAGAAAGGAGCATTATCCAGGTGATTCTGGGCACTTGAGAGGATGGAGCCGCATGATGTATCATCATTCACCAGCCCTCACCAGAGACCTGTTTAGAGTGAGATTATAGTCTCAGCAGAGCCTTTCATTTCTCTTCATCACTCAGTTAGGGAATACTTTACAAGTTAGACTACAGGAAAGCAGGGATGGAAGGATTCAAATGCAAGACTTAAAGATACCCTCCTTAAACCTCAGCCAGAGTAGCCCTGATGTCTGAGAAGTTTCTGCTTCAGCTTCAGCTGGCTTAGAGACAACCAGATGAATATTTTCAGAAAAATGTAAACTTTAAGCATGGGATGGAATGTGCCTCGACCATATTTCAGCTGATACCAGTTGAACTGACAACTTGGGAAGTCTCTGAAATTCTGGCACCAAAAGGATTCTTTCTCAGAATTGAGGTATCTTTACTACTGATCTCTATGGAGCACCTACCAACACTAATGGGAAAACAACCCTAATAAAGTCAACAAAAATGTGCTTGTAATAGTGTTCATTAGCAGTACTGCTCAGGGACTGTTTAGAATTGTTCCTGCTAGAGGTGGGAGGGGGAAACGGGGAAAGCAAAAGAAGAGGTGACATTGTCCAAAAAGAAATGTACTAATTACCTAACTTACCAAATGGTAACTCCTCTGTATGGTACCTTAAGAATAACAATACAATTATATATATACTTTTTTTTGTTGGTCGTGGGGCTTGAACTCTGGACCTGGGCGCTGTCCCTGTGCTCTTCAGCTCAAAGTGAGCACTTCAGCCACAGTGCCACTTTGGTTTTCTAGTGGTTTATTGGAGATAAGAGTCTCACAGACTTTCCTGCCCAGGCTGGCTTTGAACCGTGATTCTCAGATCTCAGCCTCCTGAGTAGCTAGGATTATAGGTGTGAGCCACTGGTTCCCAGCTACAATTATGTTTTTTTTAAAAAAAATTATTCCTGTTATACTCTGTCCTATGGGTGGGATCATTGTCTTCATTTTTAGCCATTTTTGCTTTCCAACTGTTTACCTATGTCCTTTACATTTAAGATATGGACATAACCATTTCAGCATAGTTTCTGGAGGGAGTCTCAGTGGGATATGAAGGCTAATTCATCAAAAACTGAGACAACATTCTTTCCTTAAAATTATGACAAGCAGGGGCTGGGAAGGTGGCTCAGTGGTAGAGCACTTGCCTTGCATGCTCAAGGCCCTGGGTTCGATTCCTCAGCACCACATAAGCAAAAAGAAAAAAGCCGGAAGTGGTGCTGTGGCTCAAGTGGTAGAACGCTAGCCTTGAGCTGAAGAGCTGAGGGACAGCGTCCAGGCCCAGAGTTCAGGCCCCACAACTGGACCCAAAAAAAAAATTATGATAAGCATTAATATTAAAGGGCCCAACAATTTCCCAGGTTTGCAATGAAATGTCTTTATTTTTCCTCCTCTCCTCTGCCTCCTACACATTACTCACCCCACAGCCCTGCTATTTAGGATTTTTCTCCACAACATATATAATGTCTATTTATTAATTCAGTAAATATTTAACACGTGGCAGGAATAATGGTACCAGTGGGAGTTCTGTTTATTTTTGTAGTTGTCATCTAGGACTAAGTCTGTGGTAGATTAAAGATGGACACAAATTCTTTAACAGCTTTTCCACTGAGAAGTTGTAGATATTTAATGAGATTACAAGCCATTCACAATATAGACATTATGCTTTATAAGCATGATCCATAACAACTAACATTTGTTAACCCATCAAAAGTATTCATGTCAATTATAACTTGATAGAAACCTGTGACTTTAGGAGACACGGTCATCCAAGAAGTCTAGAAAGACTTATCTCTAGAGTCAGAAACTGTATATTGAAACATACATTGAAATTATGATGAAAAATTTCCTTAAAAGAATGTAACTCTTTATGATGCTTAATAAAAAATTGTGGGGCCTTTTAGTGTCTGTGACCCAACTATTGGGAGGCCCAGGATCACGAGAGGATCTCATTTTGAGGTTGGCCCAAATAAATGCATGAGGACCTATTTGAAAAGCAAACTAAAAAAACCAAAAGTATTAGTGGCAAGTATCCTCAATTTAATTAATTAATTAATACCAGATAGAAGTATTTTCAAAGATTTTCTAGTAGAATTTAACATATCATATCTGTATTCCTGTTAAAGAGATCCCCAAAATGGTTTGAATCTGCCAGATTCTTTTCATTGGGCAGTAATAATTCATGTCTTTTTATTTATTTTTTGGTTTAATTGTGGTATAGTTGCTATACAAACAACTGATACACATTTATATATAAATATTGATGAGTTGGTCATGTCTTTACATTTCAATGTCAGCTTGAAGTTACCAGTAAGCCATTTAAACTGTACAAATGTTTGGTGGTCATTCTGGATAAAACATTTCTGACTTAATTTGGAACTATTAAATAGATGGTTGATGCTTCAACACATGGTAATTTAAAAACTACATAAATTGGCTGTACTAAAGAAACATAGGTCCCATAGTATAAGTCTAGGACAAGCAGAAAAGGTCAAAAGCTATGTACATATGACCATATAAGATGATGTTATGTGAAATGAACCCCAAGATAGGGACACTACTTGTTTTTTTCTTTGTTGCTATTGTTTTTAATGTATTTAAAATGTACTGTGTGATTTTTTTTGTTTCTTTTGTATATTCCTCCCCCATGGTATAATCCCTGTTTTCAAGTATATTTGATTCCGGTGCCCTGCATCTTGTATATACATTTTTTTTTAATTTGTGGAGGGGAAGGAAGATAACAAAATGTTGAAATAAGGATATAGGTTTACCCATTGTAACAATGAGATGTACAAGACACTATGTTGAAACAAACTTTACAACTTGTAGGGGAGGGGGCATTGGGGAGGTGGGGAGAGAAGGGATGGTAGGGGAAAACCAAAGGAGGAGGTAACAATGCTTGATAGGAAATGTACTCATTACCTTACTCATGTAACTGTAACCCCTCTCTCTGTACACTATTTTTAAAATAAAAAACATAAAAACATAAATTTGCTGTAAAAACAAAAACAACAACCTTTAATTGTTCAGAAAATTCTCACTTCTTTAAGAATTTCTTTGGGCCCTCACTCATCACTAAATAGATCAACACAAAGCAAGTAATAGATGAATGACATGCATTTGCCTTTCAAAGTCATAAGCAATTGTTGTTCTGATTATTATGGGTACTTTATTTTATGTTGTCAGCCATGGGGCTTGAACTTCGGGCCTATGTGCTGTCCCTGAGCAATTCAGCTTAAGGCAAGGGTTCTACCACTTGAGCAATAGCACCACTTCCGGTTTTCTGGTGGTTTATTTGAGATAAGAGTCTCGGACTTTCCTGCCTGGGCTGGCTTTGAGCTGCAATCCTCAGATCTCAACCTTCTGAGTAGCCTGGATTACGGGTGTGAGCCACCAGCACCTAGCAGGTGCTTTATTTTTTAACCAACATTTAATAAGAACAAACAATTAAAGGGATATCTATTGTTCTATTAACTATGTAAAAGCCTAGTACATAAGATTGTTTCTCATGATCTACCAGGAGGAAGAAAAAGAGAAATATATGCAAATATCCAGAAAATACTACAAAACTGAATTCAAAAATGAACTCCAAAACTATTAGCATGAGGAAAAAAGGTAAGAAAGTGCAGCTGTGGAACGCACTGGACATTGATGACTTGTGGCTGGAGATGGGAGGAAGGGAATGGGAGAGAATGAAGGAACAGATGACACTGTATGAAAGGAAATGTATATTACCAGACATTTGTAAATCACCTGCCGCATATCACCTCTAAAATAACAATAAAGAACGAAATGGTTAGCACAATTTTTAGGGAGTACCAGTGTGGAAGTGATTAATTTGACTTAGAGCAAGATACCAGTGGAGACAGTGACCAGCAAAAGTGTCCTAGAAGAGGTGGGTGATTTTTTCCCTAGGGATTGGGGAATCATTTCTAGAACATAGAGGGCAGAGATGGAAGGGGAGAGACAGGAGTGGAGAACATTGTTGCAAGAACTATAGGAACAGAAGAACATTATTGCAAGAACTACAGGAGCAATGTGCAGCCTACACCTGGGAAGCAGAAAAGGCAGGAAACGTTGTTGCCACACAAGGTACAAAGTGGGTAGGAGGTGGAGACAAATGGGTAAGAGTAGCTTGTTCTGGGTTTTAAAAGACCTCCCAAGGCATTTTGTAATGGATTTTTCAAGCAATCAAAAGCCATACAGAATTTTGAGCAGGAGAGTGCCATTACTACCAAAGTTATTTTTATTTAATTATGAGTCAATCATAGAATTTAAAATAAACTACAAATAATACAGAGAACTGTTTCGAAAAGGAATATAATCCACCAATGGAATACTAGGCCATCAGAAGAAGGAACAAGGACAATTTCTTCATATAAATGTATGTCTAGGATATGTTATTAAGGAGAAAGGGATGCAAAATAACATATTTAGCATTCTATTTGTATTTTCAAAAGGCAATAAATACCAATAAACACATACTGACACAATTTCTTCTTGTGTTTGCAAAAAATAAAGCATTAAAGAACAAATGGAAACCAAATAAAAATATTTACCTAGAGAAGAGAGCAAGAAAGCAGGGTGAAAACCATATTGAAGTGAAGCTTGCCTGAACATAGCTTGTTATAGTACTTTGTCTTCAGAAATCAAGAAAAGTGCTAGATAATTATGAATAGTATTAAAAAGGGAAAATGGTGACATATACAGCCAAGGCTGGAAACAAGGTGGCTATTGTGACACTTCAGTCAAGATAATGATCCAAAACTTAATCTCTGGGGTAAAGAATAGGGAACAGGCATAATCACTGCTGTGGCAAAGTCCCCACATTGAAATGCTGCTTTTCTGTGTCTACTGAAAATACCTGTGTGGGTTAGGACAATTCATGAGTTTATTCCCAGGGAATGCTAATCTCCATATTGCCAGGAAATGCTAGGTTAATCTCGATCATAGTATGAATAAGTTTTTTGGATGGATATACCTATTGCATTTTATTAAATATTGATTGGGTTTTTTTCCATTTCCTGGAATATTGATTAAGACTTACTTGCTAAGGCTGGGAAGGTGGCTCAGTGGTAGAGTGCTTGCCTTGCATGCATGAGGCCCTGAGTTTGATTTCTCAGCACCACATAAGCAAAAAGAAAAAAGCCGGAAGTGGCGCTGTGGCTCAAGCGCTAGCCTTGAGCTGAAGAGCTTAGGGACAGTGCCCAGGCCCAGAGTTCGGGCCCCACGACTGGATCCCCCCCACAAAAAAAGACTTACTTGCTAGATTCACACTAACTAGGAGTGTGGACAGGTAAAGGTGTAGGTAAAAATTGCTGTGGTAACAAAGATGCCTTTGATGCAGAGCCCTCTATACCTCAGAGTTCCTGAAGGCCTGGGGACTCTGCTTCTTCCAGATTGACTGAGTTGCTCAGTTTGGTAGCAATTCAAGTTGTCCTCTCATTCTAAGCTCTCACATTTGCTTACTGACCACACATGCTGTGTCTTACTGTATTGTGGTCCTTGCTTTGTATACCTATAGAGCTCAGCACAAGGAAATTCTTGCCACCAGCATAGATCCAGCTTATCCCTTAGTCTCCACCCACTTTGATGCCACTGCTCTCAAGGCATCTCAGGTCACAACCTTAAAGTGGTTTCACTCAGGTTTCTGCACTGTGCACAGGAAGTGTCTGCAGCCACTGTAATCTCAACATCCAACTGATGGAGATTGCTCAGGTACCAGGGGCCTTTTGTCTTAGAGGTCTTCTTATCACTGGGTCATTTTAATCATAAGGCCTAGATGTTATTCGATGACAATTGTGAGAATGTCTATGAAAGTTATTTGGAGTCTGTCACAGGCGACCATGTGCTTTAAACTGCACTATGGGTAGGAGGTTTTTGTTCACTGAGTCATGATTCTTTATACCTTCCACAAAGGAATCACAAATGATCATAAATTATCAGAGCAATGTTGGAAAAAAAACAAAGCAGGAGATATAATACTCCCTAATTTCAAACTACACTGCAAAGCTATAATAATAAAAATGGTATGCTACTGGCATAAAAGCAGACACATAGATCAGTGGAACAGAAAAGAGAGCTCAGAGATAAATTCAAACATAAATAGCTATATATTCAAGCATAGAAAGTCAAGTAACCTTTAACAAGAGTGCCAAGGGCATATAATAGGAAAGAGCAGTCTTTTTCCATAAAGGATGGTGAAAATTCTATATACTCACATACAAAGAAAAGAGAGAAAAAGAAAAGAAATCTGATTGTTCTCTGACACTAAATACAAACATTTACTTGAGATGGATTAAATGCTTCAATCTACGTTCCAAAACTGTAAAACTCAAAGAAATATAGAGGGAAGCTCTCTCACATTGGTTCTGGCAGTGATTTCTTGGGTATGACATCAAAAGCGTAAGCAGCAAAAGCACAAATGGGCATCATCAAATTCACAGGCTTCTGAACAGCAGAAGAAGCAATCAACACAAAGAAGAGACAGCCTATGGAATGGGAGAAAATATTTGCAAACTCATTTATTTGAATATAGGTAATTAATCCAATATTAATTGATATAGCTATATTTGGATATAGTTAGCATCCAAAAATATAAGGAATTGCAGGAAAACAAATGATCAGATGATTTTCACTCCTTTTTTTTAATACTTGTTATATTTTCCAAGTGTCTACTGCTGACTACAATTACTTTAATAATTTGGAAAGAACAAAAAAATCTTAAAAGAACTAAAGAAATTGAGAAGGAATGACACATCCTAGATTTGCGGAGAGAAAAAAGAAAGAAGAGACTGAAGAGCAGTATAAAGCCAAGTAGATTAGAGCCTTGAAGACAATATTTGGGCTTTGAGTCACCATCTTTGAATGACAATGAGAGACCTAGGATAGACCTTTAACCATGGGAGAAGCAGGGCCAACTCTGCATTTGTGAACACCAGATTCAGGGTTCCTAACAAAAGATGTTGAAATTGACTATTTACTACACACCTTCGCTTCGCTTCAAGCCCATAGAATTGAGCAAAGGAAATAAAAATCCGTCTACAACAAAACTAAGTGAAGAGGACTTGCCACATTATGAGCCAATGTTGGAGCTAACAAATAACCTTTCCAGATCTCAGAGAGGATGTAAATACCAGGCTTTTTAGGTGTTTACAGGTGAGTGTCCAAATGTACTGTTGTGGATGGACTACGGGGCAAGTCAGCGCCAGGGTGGAAAAGGGATCAGCACAGTGTAGGCATTTTTCACACTGAAAAGCTGTAAGGAAGGCAAAAATGTTGAAAAAAAAGACACTTAGAGATAGGCTGTTTCTCTATTCCCCAGCTTTGATGATAAACTTCCTGTAGATGACACCAGCTTGCCATAAAGCTGTTGGTGACAAGAGTCAGAAAGCAAAGAAAAACAAAACGAAATAAGACAAAACACAGCAAGTCCATGAAAGAAAGAGCTCAGTAAACTGAAAAGTTGGCCTAGCCTCACACAGGAATGATCGCCTCCCTTAAGTGTGTGCCAAGAGCTATGAAGATGTATTGCCTCCCAGCAAAGGAGACAGACGGGGCCAGAGTTTTCTAGACCAGAAAACCTGATTTAAGCCAAGCATACTCCCTTTCATCTCCCTCACAGTTGTTACTTTTTGTTTGAAGTACAATTTGCCTACAAAAGAAGCATAAATCTCAAGCAGATTCAATGAGTTCTGGCAAGTGCACGCATCTCCATAATCACCCTCCTGACCAAGAACCAAACAGAACTTTTCTGTCATTCAAGAAAGCCCCTTTGTTCCCACAGTTGCAGTCCATCTCTAACTTCCTTTCTCCTCTAGCCTGACTATATGCAATCATCATTCTGATTTCTATTACCAGCAATTAATTTTGCCATTATGGTTTTCTTTTGTATCTTGGTGGGCCTGGGATTTGAACACAGAACCTCACATTTGTTCTGTGGGTTCTCTACCACATGAACCATTACCCTAACCTTTTTTGACTTTAGTTATTTTTTGTTGGTGGTGATAGTGGTGGGGCTTGAACTCTGGGCCTGGGCCCTGTCCTTGAGCTCTTCAACTCAAGGTGAGCACTCTACCTCTTGAACCACAGCGCCATTTCTGGTTTTCTAGTCATTTATTGGAGATAAGTGTCTCAGGGACTTTCCTGCTCAGGCTGGCTTTGAACTGTGATCCTCAAATCTCAGCCTCCTGAATAGCTAAGATTACAGGTGTGAGCCACTGGCACCCAGCTGACTTTAGTTATTTTTTAAGATAAATACTCACACTTTGGCCTAGGCTTCTGACTATAATCCTCCTATCTAAAATGTAGTAGGGGACGGGGGTAACAGGTGTCTGCCTCCACACTCAGTTAGTTTTGCCTATTCTTGCATTTCATACCAATATAATGATGAAGTATATACTCTATTGTGTTTGGCTTCTATTGCTCAGCCTAATATTCTGTGATTCATCTATGTTATTACATGTGGTTAAAAATTCATTCTATTTTATTACTGACTAGTATTCCATTGTATGAATATGCTGCAATTCTGTCCTCTCTTAAAAGGCATTGGTTAATTTCCAGTTTGGGGATATTATGAATAAAAGGGATATAAATATTCTTGTGAAGGCTTTTGTGGACATAGTTTTCATATCTCTTGAGTAAATTTGATTAGAATTAACTCTTATAGTATAAGTATGTCCCTTGATGAGAAACTGACAGTTTTCCCAAATGGTTGCACCATTCCACAACTCCACATCAGTGCTGAGTTTCAGTTAATCACATCCTCACAAAAGATTTCTTGTTACTAGGCTTTATAATTTAAGCCATTTTAATGAGTATGAAGTGGTATCAAACTCTAGTTTTAGTTTGTATTTTTCTGTTAACTGTGATGTGGAACATCTTTTCCTGTGCTATTGGACTTTATATATTTTCTTATGTGAAGTGTCTTTTCATGTCTTTTATTTTCTAATTCATTCTTATATGTATTCTTTTAATCAATTGATAAAAATGTATGCATTTACTATGTACTCATATTGTTTTGAAGCATATAATTATTATAGAATGACTAAATTTAGCTAATTAACACATGTATGACCTCATATAACTATCACTTTCCATGGGAAAATTTATATGCAATTTTAGAATTTTCTGAGTCACCATGTTTCTAGAGTCACCATGTTGTACAATAAATTTCTTGTACTTATTCCTTCTATCTAAAATTTTATATCCTTTGATTCATTTCTTCCCAACTCCCAAATGCCTCCCCCCAATCTCTGATAATCACCATTCTTTTCAATTTTTTATGCAGTTTTAAATAGGGCCATTTCTTTTATCCTATTGTTGAAAGCATTCTCTATGAATCCTAGGTACAGGTCCCTTATGAAACATATGTATTGTGAATATTTGTTCCCAGATTGGTTTATCTTTTTGCTTTCTTTATTGACTTTGGATGAACAGAAGTTTTCAGTTTTGACAAAGTCCAATATAAACATCGTGTGTATGTGTATGTGTTTGTGTGTATGTGTGTGTGTATGCTGGTCCTGGGGCTTGAATTTAGGCTCTGAACACTGTCCCTGTGCTAGTGTTCTACCACTTGAGCCACAACTCCACTTCTGGTTTGATGGCTAATTAGAGGTAAGAGTCTCATTTCTTACCCAGGCTGGCACTGAACCACAATCCTCAGATCTCAGCCTTCTGAGTAGCTAGGATTACATGTGTGAGACTCTGACATGTGACTAAATTAGACTTCTGTCCCGTGATTAGGAAAACTTTGTCTATACCTAAAGTCATGAAAAAAATTTACTACATTTCCTTCCAGAAGTTTACAGTTTTACTATGTTTGCTTAGATTTTTAGTTCATCTAGAAATAGTTTTTCTTCTTGACAGTATTGGGGATTGAACTGAAGGCCTTGCTCTTGCTAGGCAGTCACTCTACTACTGTGCCATGCCTCTAGTCTTTTGTTTCACTCGTTATTTTTGAGCTAGGCTCTCAATTCTAGATGGAATTGTGGCTTAGTAGTAAGAGTGCCTGCCTAGGAAGTTCAAGTTACCAAGTTCAAATGATAGCATCACCAAAGTAAGTACCCTAAAGCACAAAAGATCACCTTGAGTGATTCCTTTCCCTCAAGGATCACACTCTGACTACCTTTTGCCTAATGACTGGAAACAATAGTTTCATGTATTTGTGTACTTTCCAGTGGGAAGATGAATCCATTTCCAGTTACTGTCATGGGTGGAGGCAAGCATCCTCTTCACATTGGTGCTAAGATACTTGTCCTCACAGAATTTGCATAAAACCAAAATGGAGGAAGGACCCTGCCTATCTTATATATAGATATGAACACTATGACCACTCTCCCAGTTGTGAAAGTAGAAGATGCAAAGAATGAGGGGACACAAAGCCTTTACATTAGAGAATCATCCTTAGAAACAAGAAAATACAAGATTCTAAACTAGTAATGTCCAATAGACCTTTCCTCAATGATGGAGTGTTCAGCCTCTGAGCTGTTACATAGGAACACCAGCAGCTACATATGTCTGTTGAACACTTGAGATGTGACTAGGGAAACTATGCTATTATAATTTTTTTTATTTTCTTTTTTTATTGTCAAGGTGATGTATAGAGGGGCTATGGTTACATAAGTAAGGTAATAAGTATATTTCTTGTCAAACTTGAGCAGAATAGCTCATGTGACCATATAAGATGAGGCTAAGTGAAATGATCTCCAAAACATGGACACAAGAGGTTTCTCTTTGTTGTTGTTGTTGATGATGATGATGTATTATGTGATATTTTGTTCCTTTTGTATGTTCTTCCCCCTATGGTATATCCCCTGTGGTCACTGTATTTGATTTTGGTACCCTGGTATTGTATATGTGTTTATTTGAATTAGGGAAGAGAAGGGGAACAACAGAATGGTGAGAAAAATGAGGAAAGTGGTATTACAACTTTAAATTGTATTAAGTGTATTTAATTTATGCTAGTGGCTACCAACTAGAGAGCACATGGACTATTTAGGTGAAAATCATATCAAGAAAGGGAGACTAGTTTACAAAGCATCAGAAAATACCAAAAAGCCATTTTTTATCAAGTCAATATGATATTGACATGAAAAGGCACAAAATAAGCAGTGGAAATGAATATAGAGTCAAGAATCATATCTCAATTTAGATGGAAAATTAATAAATGACAAAAGTCATAGGTAAACTATGTTTTCAGGAAAGTATGGATTCATTAACATAAGTGCTACATCAAAATTGAATATCCATCTGGAAAAATTATAAATGGACTCTTTCTTCCATGAAATAAAATTAATTTCAGGAAATTTAAACATACAAATACAAAATTAAACACCCAGAAATGTTTAGGAAATCAAAGGATGTATGTACGTATGTACGTATGTATGATGTAAAGTCGGGGGAACATTTTTAACCAAGATGATATAACCATAGATGGTATAAAGAAAATGACACATATATGTGGCTATATATATTAAATATATGTATGTAACCTGGGTACTGGTGACTCACACCTGTAATCCTAGCTGAGGCTGAGATCTGAGGATCACGGTTCAAAGCCAGCCCGGGCAGGAAAGTCCGTGAGACTCTTATTTCCAATAAACCACTAGAAAACCGGAAGTGGCGCTGTGGCTTACGTGGTAGAGCGCTTGCCTTGAGCTGAAGAGCTGAGGAACAGTGCCCAGGCCCAGAGTTCAAGCTCCACAATCGACAAAAAATGTGTGTGTGTGTGTGTGTGTGTGTGTGTGTCTGTAGGCTTCAAGAACAGTTGTTGATGAAGCAGGCACTAAAGAATGGGGCTTTTGACAGAGAAGCTACTACATTCTATAACCTATTTCTCCCTTTTGAAATAGGAGTGTCTTTTCATTGTATTTTGTAAATAGATAACTTGTTTTCCAGTTTGACAGAAATGGAGAATTTTGTTGATTTAAAAAATAATATTTAAAAATTGTTGGGACCTTGGACTTTTTGAGTTGATGAGATTTTGGATGTAGGGTCAAAGTGAGAATGGGTTAAAACTTTGGGTGACAGACTAAATTTTTGTATAACCAAAGACATAAAAAACATAGACTAGGAAAAATATTTCAGCCCAACAAAGATTTAAATTTGTAGTATACATTACAAACTGACAACAAATTAAAACCACTCAAGAAAGAACTGAGGGTATAAATAAGTTAAATATGAAATGAGAGGAGAAATAAAGGAGCTAAAAATGTGTAAGTGGAAAATATAGACACTCCCAATGAAGAAGAAACATACAACTATAAATAAATTACACAGGAAGATAGTTTGTCAAGGGGAACTGGAAAAGAACTCAAGGAAGAAATAGCGAGAATAAATTGCAGAGAAAAATATGGATAATCACAAAAACAGTTATAGAAATCAAATTCACATCTGTAATGTAAACTATAGATTTTGGTTGACAATGACAGTCAATATAGATTGCTTAACTATAACAGACTTGCTATTGATGGTGAAGGAGGCTGTGAATGTGTGGAGCTAGCAACACATGAGAACTCTACTTCCTACAAATGGTGCAGGGAACCTCACACTGCCCAAAACCAAAAAAGTCTATTTATTAAAGCCAACGTGTACTGAAAAATATAGAAAATGATCAATAACCCAAGAAAATTTCATGGAATATTGGCATATTTTCCATGCTTTCTAAGTTTAAGACTGCATTGTCTGTGAGCAGACAATATTTCTATTGATATCTCTTTTGATATCAATATCCTCTATTGATATCAATGCCTCTATTTCTATCCCTTTTTCTTCCCTTGATTTATTGTTCTAGGTTTTAAAAAATCAAGCAATATATTAAATAAGAGTGATAAGAGTGGACAGCTTTGTCTCATTTGTAACTTCAAGTGGTAAAAGGTAGAATTCAAATAGAGAACACATTTATTTATTAGTAATATGTGATCAAAATACATAAAAATGAATTCAAGTTGAACAAGTACATTGAGAAAATGAAAACATGAGATAAATAGAATACTTTGACTTACTCTGTAATAAAATAGATTAAGTATGCTCTCAACATACCATCTATCACTATCACCAAAATCTAAGAAAGGCTATGATAGAGGATTTTAATCACATAATTAGTATTTGATTGCATAGTTATATATTGATCTCTCTTGCTACCAACATAATCTTTGTGTTCTTTTGTCACGGAACCATCATATGCAAAAGCTGAATCTCAAAAGTAATGATGTATGTGGAGATGGGACCTTTGGAATTTAAATAAGCTGTGACGTAGTGCTGTCATGATGGGCTTATTATAACAATGAAGTCAGTAACATACCATGTTAATTCCATGATATCATCAATGATATTCATTCCATGAAAAAAATATATAAAATCCATCAATAGAATCTATGTAATAAAGAATGATTAAAACAACTCAAGTAATAATCAGATTAAAAAGCCATATCCTGGGGCTGGAAATGTGGCTTAGTGGTAAAGTGCTTCCTTAGCATGCATGAAACCCTGGGTTTGATTCCTCAGTATCACATAAGCAGAAAAAGCCAGAAGTGGCACTGTGGTTCAAATGGTAGAGCAGTAACCTTGAGCACAGAGAAGTACAGGGAAGTACAGGCCCTGAGTTCAAGCCCCAGGACCGGCAAAAAAAAAAAACTCACAAAACAAAAACAACAAAACAAAACAAAACAAAAGCCCTATCCTTAAACATTGTGACTAAGTAGGGAGATGGGAGCAAATGAATGAAGAAAGAAAAGCAACAACAAAGCACAGAAAAGGAAAAAAAAAGAAATATTTGTAAGATAAATAAAAATAGTAAAATTAGAAGCATGACAGAATTCATAAATTCAAAAGCAGTTATTTCTTTGGAAAGTGGACAGATTAGGTAGTCTAAACAAGGAAAATGTAGAGTATAACACCTATGAAATTAAGATGGTCATCATAGAATCAGAGGAACTCGAAAGATCTAGAAAGAAATACTTTATATTTCTGTGAATGAAATGGATATTTTCTCAGAAAGATAAATACTCAAATCAACTTAACCTGAATTTTTTTTTCTTGCTATTGTTTCTAAAGTTTTATACAGTGATTTTTTTTCAGTCGTGGGGCCTGAAATCTGGGCCTGGGCCATTGTCTCTGAGCTCTTCAGCTCAAGGCTAGTGCTCTACTCATTGAGCCACTTCTGGCTTTTTCTGTTTATGTGGTACTGAGGAATTGAACCCAGGGCCTCTTGCATGCAAGGCAAGAACTCTACCACTGAGCCACCTTCCCAGCCCAACCTGAATTTTTTTTAAAATCTAAATTGACCAATTACTCAGGTGGCCTGTCACATAGTTTCCTTGCAAGAAAACAGAAGCCACCTCTACAACAGAGAAGTTTAGTATGGGGAATTAATGATACAGGCATAAGAAGGCTGAAAGAACAAAAACAAAAAGTAGGAGGTGGGGGGAACTGAGGTAATGTGGATATGATCATTATAAGAAGCAGCTTACAATCTAGGATAAGGGGAACAAAAAGGAAAAAGTTCGTATCACACAAATTTAAGAGCTCAGAGAAGAGACTTGCCCAAGTACTGCTGGTTTCCCTGTGCTCAGAGCTGGAAATCAGCCTCTGCGGAAGACTGCAGCTACTGCTACTGCTGCTACTACATGTTGAGGAACATGATAAATACAAAAGAAGCTGCAGGCAGGAAGAATGCAGTGTTACCGGAATAAACTGCTATTTCCTGAGCGGCCTGACAGGAAAAGCAGGAAATGCAAAGGAAGCACCTTTTTCTTCACCTATTTCTTTCCAGTTCCTCCTGTTATCAGACTGAACAGGAAGCTGGCTGCCACTGGAGTTTGGAAAAATAGAGTTTGCAAGATTCCAACCCCAATATATTTTACTGTCGAAGAATTTACATTTTAATGCTTTAGTGTGACTAGATTGTAGCCATGTGTAAAGTATTTCTATTAGATTTAGATATCAGCTTCACATCACTTTGAGAAATAGAATCCACCAATACTTTTAAAAGAATAATAATGTTTTCTCTAGAAACTTAAGAATGAATTGTTTACTACTAGTCAATTAATATAATTTGTCATATGAACTTGCCAAAAGAGGAAATCATAAAATCATCTCTGTAGTTACTGTTTAAGGCATTTGACTGAAATAATTCCTGATTTTTAAAACCTATTTTACACCATAAGGGCTGGCGAGTGGTTCAAGTGGTAGAGTACCTGCTTAGCAAGTAAAAGGACCTGAGTTCAAATACCTGTACTGTCAAGAAAAAGTTTAATAAAAAATCTCATTAGTATATCATGAGGCATATGTGCTTATGGGCATCAAAATACATTTAATGCCGGGTGCCGGTGTTTCATGCCTATAATCCTAGCTACTCAGGAGGCTGAGATATGAGGATCGCAGTTCAAAGCCAGCCTAGGCAGGAAAGTCCCATGAGATTTTTATCTCCAATTAATCACCAGAAAACTAGAAGTGGCACAGTGGCTCAAGAGCTAGAGTTCTTGACTTGAACTGAAGAGCTGATGGACAGCACCCAGGCCCAGAGTTCAAGCCACATGAGTTACAAAAAAAAATTAATATGGAAATACTTCATCCACTCATCCAACCATCCATCCATCCATTCCCTAAGCAATAAGTATTATAAATGTTGATATTATGTATGACAGGAATTTGTGGGTTGTTTCAAAGATGTGTGCTGACATGAAAAGCGTAGTGGGAAGCTAGGAAGGAAGGAAGGAAGGAAGGAAGGAAAAACTATGTTTTGTATCCACAAAATTTACAAGATGGAAAAGGTTAAGCTATAAAATATACAAGCGCTTTATGTGACTGCAACCCCTCTGAACATCACCTTTATAATTTTTTTAAAAAATACAAGCATTTATTTTCAACCATAATTCTTATCATGATGAATCCTAATACCATGAAAACCTATCACAGCAAGGAAAACAATTACACTTACTTGTCATGTGCCTGATATCCTACAGATTTCACATTCCATTTTCAATCCTTTTATGAAGTTTAAGGAGAAGAAACTGAGGGTGGCACAGACTACATGTCTTTTAAGTTCCTAAGGAAAAGAACGACAGAGAAAAGTTGCAGGACTTCGTAAATAAGGAGAGGGTCTGATATCAGCCCCTTTGCTCTTTTAACTGCAATAGTGATCTAATTTACCCACCTTTGCAAGTAAATAGAATGTCCTTTAGATAACAATGAACTCCTAAATAATTTGATATAAGAATTCAAATTTACTTCAATGTTTTTATGGCTTTTCTAAGAATTCTGTCATAATTCCAAAATTAATCCCTTACTTTTCAATGTACGGAGAAGTTCTTTTTTCTTTTATTATTTCACCCTATGTAGTATCTTGTAGGTGAACTTGACCTCCATGTACAGGCACGCTGATTTTTTGAATGGATTACAGAGCATTCCAAAATAATTAGGGACTTAGCAGTGCATTATATTCCCATTAGGCATCATTTCAATTTTTGGCCCTGGGGAGAAAGGCAAATGAGCCAGTCAAGCGGGAGAAGAGGGAGAAAAGACTGGCTGTTTTTGTCTGGAACCATACAGCTAGAGGTGGTGCTGTAGAAGTAAGGAAAATAAATTCTTTTTACTTAAATAAATAAACATGATATTGGGTAGTAATAACCCAAACCCTTTGATTTTCAGCCTAGAAAGATATATACAAATGGTACAAAGAAATGTGAAGTGATTGAACTCATTCATTGAATATATGAAAATCATGGTTTGTGTAGCAGGTCAAAAATAATATTCAGAAAAGCAGCTGAACTTACCATTTATTGCCATCCAATTTGTTTCAATCTGACTATAATGAAGCCAAATGTACTGTTGGAAGTTAAACAAACTAACAAAAGGAATGGATAAACACTAATCCTGTATGTAAAATTTATTAATTTAATCATAGATTCCTAAGAAATTTTGATGTGGAATATTCTGGATTCTGTATCCAAAGACCAACAACAATAGGACTGGAATCTAAATGAGGTGTGTGTGTGTGTGTCTGTGTGTGTCTGTGTCTGTGTGCTCCTTATCTGGGCCTTGAACTCAGATCCTGAGCCAACAATAGGACTGGAATCTAAATGAGGTTTGTGTGTGTGTGTGTGTGTGTGTGTGTGTGTGTGTGTGTGTGTGTGTGTTCCTTATCTGGGCCTTGAACTCAGGTCCTAAGCCCTGTCCTTTAACTTTTGCCACTGGTACTCTACCACTTGAGCCACAGTTCCACTTCAAGCTTTTTGGTGGTTAATTAAAGATAAAAGTCTCAGAGATTTGTCTGTCTTTGTTGGCTTCAAACTTTGATTCTCAGATCTCACCTTCCTGAGTAGCTAGGATTACAGGCTAGAGCCACTGGCACTTGGCTGTTTTAAAAATTTTTTTTGCTAAGTAAATCAAGGTTCTTCTTTCTAAAAGCCAAGATCTAATTACTCTATGAATAGCCTCAGTGATTCCACTCACATTTGCTGATAGTTAAATCAGGACGAAAACCACAGTAGAAACCAACGGGTCATTTTTATGGACACCATGTGGCTCCCAAAAATATTTACAACAAATATTACTGAATAAACTTTATATTACAAACAATTTACACTTCTGGCCAAGATAATCAATCATTATGCACAAAATGAAATGGCACAGGACATTAGGTATTTAAAAGATGGAAAATGTATATTATCTTTTACAATGTATTTTCCAAGAACAAAATGATAGTTATAGCAAAGATTAAGGGACTTAGTAGTGGTATATTTATAAGCTTAATTTTAAATGTCTTCTAATTGTGAAATGATTTAGGAAAGAAGGAAATTTATCATGTGCCCCAGTGGATTTTGGACTTCCCAGAATTAGTGCTAATCTAAAGTCCAATCTTTGCAGGTCAAATTGGTTAAGACAATCTGGATTGCAGCCTGGTTAAAAATATAGAGATAGAGAGACAGAGAGATAGATAGATGGATAGATAGATAGATAGATAGATAGATAGACAGACAGACAGACAGACTGACAGGTAGGCAAGTAACACTTCCCTCTGGCCAGATTTAGGGTGTAGATAAGGGAATAAGAAGACTTAGAAGAATTCCACTAGTATGATATTTTTCATCTTTAAGATTATCCTTCACAGAAAAGACAGCAGATATCATGTTTTCCTCTTATTTCTAATCATCAGAACCAATCAGTATAACCCAGGTGGATATCAATACACACATGTGCTATGCAAATGAAACTTTCAGGAGCAGTATTTAAGGGATTTATAGAAAGGCACTGTTTTAATAGAATCACCTCCAAGAATATCATCTTGCTAACACCAAGACATAGAAGGCTTCAACATTGCAATTCTTAAATTTCAGTTGACAGAAGCAGACAGCAGGAACAGTGGGTTTTGCTCTGACATTCAAGGCTTGCTGCTTTTCTACTCCTATGCAAGTTCACAAATGTTTTATCCACAACATACTGAGAGCATTTAATTACAAATCAGATAACTGGGTCATATTGACTGTCCCTTTGTTCTCCCCAACCCATAAATCTCTTATGAATGGAATTTTGATATATTCAAGAATGATATATATGCAGAAAAATGTCCAATCATAAGTGTTTAATAGGTTTGATAAATAGAACACACCTGTGTCACTAGCACCAAGCATCCAGGTGAAGAAACATAATGTTATTTATATGTACTGCCTTAAAGGAAATGTTAAAAATTAGTTTATTTGAATTTCCAGTAGTAACTGAAGCAATACTGAAGATCATTCTGAAGTTTGGGAAAGAGATTCTTTGCTTCAGTATATACCAGTTCCTTAAAAAATCCTTCAAATTTGAGAAAAATCTTTTGAAAAGTATAAAGATGTTGATTTTCTTCTCTTTTTCCTCTTCCTCCTTCTCCTTTTCCTTCTTCTTGGTAATGATACTGGAGTTTGAACCCAGGATATCATACTCTCACTCAACATTTTCCTGCTCAGGCCTAGCACTAGACACTTGAGCCCTGCCCACTATGGCATTTGTTAGCTAATTGGAGATAAGAGTCCCTCATATTTTTCTGCCCAGGCTGACTTCAAACATAGAACCTCAGCTCTCAGGCTCCTGAGTAGCTAGGATTATAGGCATGAGTTACTATGTATCTTCATTTTTCAAGTGGTAATTTGGTTTTGGATATCTTTTATTGATTTTCTGCAATAAACATTGATTAGCTCTGCTACTATTTATCCCCCCACTGTCCAATTTGATTGCTTGCTTTAATTTTTAATTGTTGGGGTTTTAAATATTTACATTCTGTTCAGGAACCATAGTATCTACATAGCTTAATCTAATATCTCCATTAAAATGCATTTAAGCTCACAATGAAATGAATCTTTATCAGAATTCTGTTCCAATTATTTTATCTATCTATCTATCTATCTATCTATCTATCTATCTATCTATCTATCTATCTATCTATCTATCTATCTATCTCTTTCTCTCTCTTCCTGGCAGGATTTTACTACTAAGCTTTTGCAGGAAGAAAATCTCTGAATTCATAATTGTAAATATCTGCCTATTGGTTTGTACTTGAGAAATACAACAACATTAATTCATATATTGTTTTGTACAGCTCTGTTGTGCCCCATTTTCGGATATTTCTCTAAGGCTGTCTTGGTTCTTTTCCCTCTATACTCATCATCTGTTTTAGTCAACTTTTTTTCCTGCTTGGATACTCGAGAACTTTCTTCTTTTATTGCTTGAGATTAAAAAAAAATAGCTAGTTTGTTTTCTGATTGTTCTGAATGATTTTACCTGGTATACAATGAGCCCATAAAACCTACAAATAAGTACATTTTGCCAAGAAAATTTTCTGTTGTATCTCATTTTTTTCTGTTTCATTTGTTGAGTATCTTTTTAATAGCATCAGTTATGCTTATGCTGTACTGTCTTTGTTCTGCATGCAACATTTCTCCACTATTTCTTATGTGTATGTATGTGTGTTGTGATTATTTGTACCTTCTACCTTTACTCTATGTCATAAGTTAACTTCCTGGCATGTCTATTTTATTCCTTTGTTTCTATTTCATTCATCAATTTTTTAGTGATATTTTGGGTTTGAACTTTGGATTCTTTTTTGGCAATTTCCTTTTTCAAATATTCCTAATGGTCTATTATTTTTCTTACTTGATTCTTGCTTGGTTGGTTGGTTAGTTTTGGGCAGTACTGCAATTGAACTCAAGGCCTTATACTATACAGGCAAATGGTCTACCACTGAATCACACTTTTAGCCCCCATTTTCCTATTCTTAATATTCCTCTATTGCTAGAAGGATTTATGGGTTGTATTTGTTTCCATATTCATATATGTGGATTTAGTTTGCTACACCATTCTTTTGTTTTTGCTCAATGTAATGAGATTAACCTATGTGTTCTGTCAAATCTAATAATAATGTAGGTGAATTCTCATTGACATGGTCACCTAGGTCTACTTCCTTGTATTATTAGGGTTAAAAGAGAATTCTATAAAAGACCTAGATGGGAAAAACAAACCCCTTCCTTGGATAATATTGTATTTATAATAGTATAAAATGACAAAATCATATATGTACATATTATAGATATGTTTATATATAAACTTATGTTTAAATCTTAATATGACTTGAATGTGTGACATTAATAATTATATCTTTTCTCCCTTTGTTGTTTCAATGTTATATTTTGTAAATTTTGAATTTATTTTCAGAATTTAAGGGAACCAAGTGACATGATTAAACAAGATAGAGTGAAAGGGCAATGTCCCTTTGGCTCCTTCTGGAGCCATATTCAGTTTGAATACATCCTTTTCTATGTAGTTTACATTTCTGAAAGAGGCAAATATGCTGAGAACATACAAATGGTATTCTCTGAAACTGCCAACTTTCACTGGACTCAGAATTTCTATGATTATGCTATTTCTGCCTTTTTGTATCATGTGATTGTAATTTATCCATAACATATGACAAAAATGCCCTCCTTCTTGACTCCATAGGAGGAAAACTGGCCATTAGCTTGAGACTTCAGTAAGACATTTAGCAAGGTCCCTCATAATATTCTGTGGTCAAGATGAAAAATACAGGTTAGATGGCTGTACAATTAACATGATTCATAGTTGGCTGAAACAACATACACCAAGAGGTACTAATTAATGGACTGATATCAAGCCAAAGGAGGGCTCCAGATGTTCAATAGCACTTTGTGCCCTTTGCTTGGTGCTGCCTGCTACCCATTATCAATAAAATGGATGAATAGATAGAACAGCTATCAAATGTTTGGGTAATATACCCAAGTGGGTTAGAGTAGAGAATTAGAACTCAAAGTACTAAGACAAGTAGAGTGATGGGTCAAAACTAATGAAATAAAATTAAGTGGGACCCTATAAAGTTCTGTATTTTGAACCCAAAAGCCCTCCAGAACTACTACTTCTCAAACATGTCTTCTCCTACTGGTTTACTCCTGCCAACTATTTTGCCATCTTTCTCCAGGTATGATAGATAGCACAGGCCTGTAATCCCTGATCTCTGGAGGTTGAGGCAGGAGAGGACTGCCAGTTTCATGTCAGCCTGGGCTACCTAGCAAGTCCCAGGCTAGCCTGAGCTGCATAGCAAACCCCTGTTGTATTATAAAATAAGTAAATAAAATGACACCCTTCCCCAAACTATCCAAGGGACTTGGCAGAGCTAATTTATAAACATTTTGGGGCAAACGTGCCAGCAAAACATGATTTCCTGCTACTGAAGTAAGTAGGTAAAGTGGACATAAGACTTGGAATTTAAGATCTCCCTGAGCTGGAGCTGTGCATGAAGAAATAGAGCAGGTGCAGAACCACAGAGCAGGCGTTTAATGGGATTTAGCATATTGGTTAGAAAGTAGAAATGAAATGTCCCCAGCCTTGATCCTGTATGCAAAAGTTACTCGTTCAAGGGATGATCCCCATATTCTGTAGGCCAGAATGAGTCCTGGTGATGAGGTTACTCAGCACCTTTAGTCTGTTCCAGATCCCGATAGGGAAGATGCCTGGGGCAACTAGGGAGGCTACCCGACTCCAGCCGGGCCTAGCCCAGGCTGTTGTGCTCCCAAGTGACCCAAGGGAGCCGTTTTTGTTTTTTTTTTTTAACAGCCTTGCGTAGGGGAAAACTGGCAGCTAGCCGGTTGCCAGGAACGCTGCTGCCAGCTCTGTTGGGCGGGGGTGAAAGAGGACTCTGGCAGAGTGTGGGGGGTTGGGGGGGAGGGTTGGTGGATTCTGACTGGCTGGGGTGAAAAGGCTTATTTGCATAATATCCTCTGACAGCTTCTGATTGGCTGAATCCAAAGGGGTGGCAGTGGGGTGATTCTAAGGGCCCAGAGCTCTGGCCAGAGGACCTTTTCGTTCCGGAGTTACCCCGTCTGGTGGGTGTGAGTTATTGTGTGGGCTTGGGGGAGCTGGGAGGCCCGGTTTGGGAAGTTTTGCAGGCAGGTGCTTGAGCCAATCTTTTGATAGGGTTTGAGAAATATGTGAGAACAGCAGATGGGACTCAATAAACTGGGAGATCAAGAGACCAGACCCAAGGAAGGAAATGCATGAGGAGGGGGAAGGGATGGAGGCCAAAGGGAAGTAGTTAGATAGGGGTTTTCTTGTTACTTTTTTTTGTTTGTTATTTTGGTCAGGGTAGGATTCCTTTGCTAGGTCACTTGGATTTCCGTTTCCCATAAATTATTAATCGCAGTGCTGGAACCCAGTAGAAGAAAAAAAGAGGCAGAACTCCAGCGTTGAACTCAAAGCAATATTGAGTTTTCTTCTGGATGCATACATAGGTACTTACAATATCAGAAGGATCTGGAATGGAGATCAAAGTAGTTACTTCATGAGAAGATTAACTCCTGGAAACGTTTTTCTTCAAGTTTCCTCTTTCAATCTAATTGGGCATATTAAAATGTTTAAAACCACAGTGGAGTATTTTATTCTTTCTTATTGCTTAAATGCTGAGGGGGAGGGGTTCTGGCTCTTCACACAAAACACTTCTAGAGTATGCTGAGGTCCTATACTAAGTACAACTACTCTTTGTGAAGTATCTTACAATTTACATAATGATTTCTATCTCCATTACCTTATTTAACCTTAACCAAAATCTTTGGCATGACCCTTTTTAAAGGAGCTCCATTTTAAAGATAAGGAAATAGATTAGAAAAGTTACTAACATGGAAGAAGCTCCATTTTATAGATGAGAAAACTGAGTGTGGAAAAGTTTCTAAGTCTATGAGTGCAAAAAGGAAGGGTGAGATATTTTGATACTGCAGTTACATAATCGTTCTTTCTCTTCTACATTCTTCTTTCCACTGATATCTCAGAATCTGTTGAACAGATAACATCTTAGTTTTATCGAAGTGAAAATGTGATTATGAGCTAGATGTCCCCTAGGGATGTCCCCAAGGACTGGGTTCTAAGGGTCAGCACTAACTTCAGCTGTCAGTCCATGTTGCACCAAGTTAGCTTTTCCTTCAAAGTAAATCAGGAAGATAGTTTCTGGTGACCAATACTAAAATACAGGTCATTTTAGGTTCTTAAAGTCAGACAAGGAGAGGCTGAAGCTTGAGTCTTAATTATCTGTAGGACCTTAGGAGAAGACTGGTGGATGAAGGACTGATAACTGAAGTGATATGAGAAAAGATAAACCAAGCTGTGTCTTGGAAGTCCTAAAGTGAAGTTCAGAAGTGCAAGGTTTATAAAATTTACATGCAGTTGGGTGCCAGTGGCTCACACCTGTAATCCTAGTTACTGAGGAGGCTGCTATCTGAGAATCACGGTTCAAAGTCAAGCCAAGCAGGAAAGTCCATGACAAGTCGGAAGTGGAACTGTGACTCAAATGAGAGAGCACCAGCCTTGAGCCAAAAAGCTAAGGGACGCTGAAGCCCAGTATCTGCACTAGCAGGCGCACGCATAAAAACATGCACACATAGCACATACACACACAATATGTTTTATACAGAGATTTAGTGCATAGCCTCGGCCCTATTAAGTAACCCTGTACTTAAGAACCAACTTTTGAAAGGGACTGCTCACAGACACACTCCTAAAAGTTATTGGACACATCCTCACTTTTCTGTAAAATGATGAAAAATATCTAACACCTGGCCAAACTTCTGTCACCTCCTTGCCAAAAGGACACAAGGCCCAGAGAGGCTCTCCGTTGCTAGGCTCTGATCTGAGAGGGGGCGGGGGAGGGGGGACAGGCATAGCTGGCAGCAGTTGGGTAGGAAAGATATGTAAAGACCCTGGCAGGAGGGAGACCAAAGCCTCAGAGCTCACTCCTCCAGTAGCTGACCATCTCCAGAGCAGCGGCTAGAGCACTGCTTGTCCACGTGCACCCTGCGTGTTCAGCCACCCTCCTTACATAAGAGTCCCAGGATGAAGTTAGGGCAGCTGTTGGTCCTTCTTCCCTAATGTCTAATAATAAAGTCAGGCTTCAGTTTCCCGGCTGTGGCCATTCTAAATTCAGGGTCGCGAGACTCACTTTTCAACCCCAACACATGTATTCTGATCATCCTACCCAGCCATCGCGAGCGCCAGCCCGACTCAACCCTTCCTCCACCCTCCCCACAGCCCAGGCACCAGCCAGCCCCCTGGTCCCAATAGTGGCGCCTTCCCCAGCGCAGTGCCTGGCTCCCCGCCCGACCCCCTCCTCCGGTAGATGGCTAGCCTAAGGCTTAGAGCAGGCGGGGTGCGGCTCCACCATCTCTCTCCCTCCCTGCCCCCCCCCTGCCCTGCCCTGCCCTGCCCCAGCGCCCTCCCGGCCCGGATATCAGGCGAGAGGCGGAGCTGGCCCAGCGCGCCCCGCCCCTGCTGTAGAAAGGGCCAAGCGAGTGTTACTCGCGGTCATTGGGCTGGGGCCTTTTATCTTTGCACTGCCGAGGGAGGCTGGAGGAGGAGGAGACTACGGGGGTGGTCCTGGGCGCCGGCAACACCTTTCCTGGACTATAAATTGAGCACCTGGGATGGGTAGGGGGCCGACGCCACCACCAGCGGCAACAATTGCAGTCCAGCTACTGGCCGCGGCAGCGCCCTTGGGCAGCAGCTGCGGGCAGCCACATCACTAAAGCAGCCGAGGAGCGGAGATTTCGAGGTGGAAGAGGAGGTGGGTGTCCACGCCCGGGTCACTGCCCCAGCCAGCGTGGTTTCTTGAGCTCTGGCTTTTCGGAGAGAGAAGCCGGAGGATTGGGGGAGGGGAGGATGGTGGAAAGCCTCTTCCTTTTTCCCCTTGTTGGTAATCTCGGTAATCGTGGTGGTGAGACTGCCTGATCTCGCGGACCCACCTCGGCGCTGTCCCAGCGCTGTCCCTGACTAGAAGGAGCGAGGGCGGGAAGAGCGCACTAACCGAGACGCCAAGCGCCCTAGTCTGATGAATAATCCTTCTCCCCTCATCCCTTCTCCCTATCAGGATAAGGCTCGACCCACCAACTTCCCATCGCCATCGCGAGCTTCCGAGTGTGGAAGCCGCGCATCCTGCAGTTGCCGGGCAGCAAGCGAGACGAGAGTTGGAGAGAACGGAGGTGGAGCCGGGAATCCCGCCTCTCCAGCTAAGAGCCAGGCCCCGAACGCGGGCCTCGGAGAGCGCGTGAAGGCGGGTGTCCTCTTGCCCTGGCGGACCACCCTCGTGTAAGCTTCGGCTCCCTCCCGGCTACCATGATGCAGATCTGCGACACCTATAACCAAAAGCACTCGCTCTTTAACGCCATGAATCGCTTCATCGGCGCCGTGAACAACATGGACCAGACGGTGATGGTGCCTAGCCTGCTGCGGGATGTGCCCCTGGCGGAGCCAGGGCTAGATAACGAGGTCGGCGTGGAGGTCGGCAGTAGTGGCAGCTGCCTGGAGGAGAGCACGACCCCGACTCCCAGCCCAGGCAGCGCTAATGGCAGCTTTTTTGCGCCTTCCCGGGACATGTACAGCCACTACGTGCTCCTTAAGTCTATCCGCAACGACATCGAATGGGGAGTCCTGCACCAGCCGACGCCCCCGCCGGCAGGGAGCGAGGAGAACAGCGCCTGGAAGTCCAAGGACATCCTGGTGGATCTGGGCCACCTGGAGAGCGCAGACGCCGGCGAGGAAGACCTGGAGCAGCAGTTTCACTACCACCTGCGCGGGCTCCACACGGTGCTCTCCAAACTCACCCGCAAAGCCAACATCCTCACCAACAGATACAAGCAGGAGATCGGCTTTGGCAACTGGGGCCACTGAGGCAGGCCGCTTCCGGCTGCCCAGCACCCTCTCTCGTGCCCCCCCTCCCCTTCCACTGTCTTTCTTCAAAGCTATTTTCTTCCTGGTTGTGGGTCGCGAAGGGCAGACTACAAAGTTGTGCTTTGTACGTGCAGGGGGCTTGGTGGGGTTCTGTGTTGCAGAGGGTGGCGTTTGGGAGAGGCGAGGAGCGAGGGAGCGGGAGAAGGAGGCCTTAGGACCATCCTGGGATGGGAGCTAACTGCATTGTGCATTGGTGGGAACGAGACTGGGCTGACGCCCGCATTCAGCCGGTGCCTTTCCTGGGGTTTCTTTTCTGTTCTTCTTTCCGGAAGAAAAGGGGCCGTGGCAGGGCGCGGCGCTGGGTTGCCACACTTGGGAGTGCAACCCCAAGCCGGGTACTGCGGAAGGCGGGGCGCGCAGCCTCCAACCGGCCCTGTCGTGGAGCCGGTGGAGGCCTTGGCATTGCTAGGATTGCATCAGTTTTCCTGTTTGTAACCGTGGCCCTTGTCTTTAAGTATTTCAGATCATCTTGTTCTAAAAACTTCGGTGATTTCCATTGTCCTTGTGATAAGCGCACAAACTGCACTGTCGGTAACCGGTACTATTTTATTAATGATTTTCTGTTACACTGTATAGTAGTCCTGTGGCACCCCCACCCCATCCCTTTCACCCCACCCCACCCCCACCCCAGTGTGTGTAAGCTGGCAATGCTCCAGCTTGTACGAAGCTTGCCACTCAGCCAGTGAAAATAATAACATTAGTATGAGAAAGTGGATTTATTCTAAGTGGAATCAACTGACATTCTATCTGTTGGCTATAGAATGATGACGGGTTCCACTGTTGTTATATGTCTTCAATTTATTTAAAACTTTTTTTAATCCAGATGTAGACTATATTCTAAAAAATAAAAGCGCAAATGTGTTAAATAAACTGGACTAGCGTTTGTTGCTCTTTAACTTGCCAGTGCAGTGGCTACATTAGTCCTTCAATAAAGCTGAATTGATTTTTGTTTAGTGAAAGTGAAGTTTATTTTCTCTCTAATATTCGCAGTGGTAGAACTTCATCTCTGCAAATATTTAGCTGATGTATTTTGAGACGTAAAAACTTACTCTAAAGGCTGACCTTTTTTGGCTATGGAGAAGTGAAATTTACAAAGAAACACTAGCTACTCCTGATTCACACAAGTTTTTTACATTGCTCTTAGGACCGACTTAAATATATTTTAATATGCACAGGGCCCTGTTCCAGTACTTCCAAACCAAGTGCCAAACCCTTGAGCAATGCCCCAATATTCAGTTTTACGGTGACCCAATCAGGGCCACCCAAACTCACTCAGGAATCCTTTTGAGATGCCATTAGGATGCTCAGGACAGGTCAAAGGGTGTCCTTTGCATTTTATTTTTTTTTTGTTGTGTCGGAAGAATAAATATCAGGTTACTTAGTTTTCAGTCTTGAAGTCACATTCTCTAAACACATAAAACTTGGATTTATAGCATATATAACTTTGCGGTTTACCAAAAAAGCAAATGATGTGTAAATGTGTGGCAATCAGGGGCAGCATGAAAATATTATGGCTGCTTGTAGCAGCCATGAAAGAAATGGAGAAGTTGTAAAACTGGGATGCCATCCAGTTACCAGAGTAAGTTAATCGTTAATATATAAAGATAAGGTTGTCAGCACCACTAGTCAGGTAGAAGGTCTCTTGTTTTGTGTTCTCTTCAAAATAGCAAAGTGCAAGCAAAAAAAAATTGAAGAAAGGAAATTACAGGATCTCTATGGTACAAAAAAGCACAAACTCGGAAGCTAGAAGATTATGGGTACAAAGCCTTGTTACTATTAATTGTGTATATTTAATTCTCCTAGCCTTTTGCCAAGTTGGAAAATAGGCCTAGCAATTTGTGGATTACCTCATGGGATTGCAGTGAGAATTACATGAGTTGATACACATATGGGGAATGTTCAACACCTCAGATTCCTTAGGCACTACAGGGAAGTGCCTCACTGGTTTTTCTTACTCTAAATATTGGTTTGTGTCTCCATTTCCTCTCCTGCCATGAAAATATAAGGCTTTGGATAATCTGTCTACCTTAAGGGAAATTATCAGTTCAATTACACACACACACACACACACACACACACACACACACACACACACACACTTTTTTGTTTTAAATCATGAAGGAAAACCCAAAGGAAAACAAAAAAAATCATCACACTTTGGGCAAGTGATGGCAAGAATTAAATAATGAGGTAACAATTACTAACTTCAAAACTGCTTCAAGTACCTTTTTTTTTCCTGTAATGGGATTTAAATTCAGGACTTGATATGCCACATCCCCAGTTCTTTTTTACTTTAGTTATTTTTCAGATAGCATCTCAAGTTTAGCTCTCAGCTGGCCTCAGACCAAGACCTTCCAACCTACCCTTCCTACAGAATTACAGATGCACATCACCTCACCCAGCTTTTCTGATGAGATGAGGTCTCAGTAACTATATTCCTAAGCTGGAACTTCTGTCCTCCAGCTGTCTACTTCCAAAGTAACTAACTGGTAGTGTAGGTGTGTGCCACTGGTAATGTAGGTATGGGCCACTATATCTGGCTTGCTTCTGGGATTTTGAATTCAGCCTCATGTTTGCTACGCATTATTACCACTTGAGCTATGCCTCCACCCCCTTTCCATTTTAGTTATTTTTCAGATAGACTCCTGTGCTTCTGCCTGGGAGGACCTCAGGCCAAGATCCTCCTATTTATGCTTCCCACATAGCTGGAATTACAGGCATGTGCCACTGAGCTTAGCTTGTTCTTTTTTTTCCCTTTTTTCCTCCTTTCCTTCCTTCTTCCCTCCCTCCCTTCTAATACCATACATACTTATAGTGTACTTGAATAAACTCACCTCCTCTTTTATTTTCCCATTCCTTCCTTTTCAGACAATTTTGGTGAGTTTCATTATGGGATTCATTCCTTTTCTTGACCCTTTGTATCCTTCAGCCAGCTTGTCTGGAACTGTGGAATTCTCTTATGTGACCAGTGGTTCTCATGTTTGCATGTTGAACACAGTTCTAGTTTACTTAGGGCCTCAAACCTTATGCAATGTAACCTTTTGTTTTAAAGGGATTTATCTTCCTTTTTCTTTTTTGTCCATTGCGGGGATTGAAATCAGGGGCCTGGGTGCTGCTGTCCTTGTGTTTTTGCCCTCAATGTTAGCACTCTACTGCTTTGAGCCACAGCACTACTTCCAGTTTTCTGATGGTTATTTGGCGATAAGAGTCTCACAGAAATTCTTTTAAAATATACTGTAAAAAAAGTCTCACAGACTTTCCTCCCCAGGAAGGCTTCTTTTTTTGTCATTCTTTTTTTAAATTTTTATTTCTTCATAAGTTTTTTATTGTGAAAATACTGTACAGAGGGGTTACAGTTACTTGAGCAAGGTAATGAGTACATTTCTTATCAAGCATTTTTGCCTCCTCTTTTGTTTTTCCCCTTACCATCCCTTCCCTCCCACCTCCTCAACTACATTCCCCTCCCCGCCCAAAGTTTCTAACCAGGATCCTCAAATCTCAGTCTCCTGAGTGGCTAGAGTTAGAGATCCTCAGATCTCAGTCTCCTGAGTGGCTAGAATTACAGGTGTGAGCCACCGTGCCTGGCTGGCATTTATCTTCTTATGGGTCATCTAGTATGTTTTTTTGTGTATTTTTTAAACCAGCCACTACATCCTTGTGCTATTCTTTTTTAAAAGTTTTGGATAAAGGAATCTGTCCTTTAAAGTTTTGAAGGAATATTTTTTCCCTCCAATAAAAAAGCTTGATTGTAAGTTTTTGGAAACTTTAAACATGTGGCATATTAGTTTGGTCTTTTAAAATTCAAACTTTATTTAGGTGTTTGGTCAAGCATAAATTGTTTTAATTACCAAAGCAATTTAAACGGAAAATTCTTGATTTTTTTTCTTTCAAGGTTCTTTTCATTTAAAAAAACAACCCAGGGAAATTTCAAGGTTGTTTCTGTGTTATTCTAAATACTTGACTTGACCTCTAGTTCCTCTGGAACTGTATGGAACTTTCCAAAAGAGATGAACTTAATGCTGGTCTGTTACCAACAACTGGAAGTCGGTATCATCCTTTGACTCATATAGTCATTGCTCCATCTCTGAGCCCAGCACTCTGTTCTAAGGCTCTTTATGGAACAAAACCATCAAAACCAATGGAATGTTCAGACCTTATACTATTTCTACACTACTCTGGGCAACTGGACCCCCAAATTTCCCATCAAAATTTTCGTAAGCCCATTCCAGGGAGTTCATACTTCACTTTTTGAGATTTTCCTCCCAGTGGTAAGCCAGGTTCTGGTGTACGTTACCTCTCTAGGCCTAAAACTTGGTGGGACATTATGGATCTGGATTTCCATATGTTTGCTTACAAAGCCCTTTTGTAGTTCAGGATGGAACTTGTGTATGTTGAGTGCAGGCTAGGGGCTTAATTTTTTCCTTTGTCCTGCCCCTCTGCCTTTCAGGACAAGGGATGAAACCAGTAAAAAAAAAAAGGAAGTTAGAGGTGAAAGCTGCTCGTTTAAAGTCTGTTCCAGTTTCAACAAATGAGGTTTCTACAATTTTCTGAACATTTCCCACATTCCTCAGGAGCCTCCTTGCTTCACTGAAGAATGATCCTTAATTAATAGGATGTTGGGTAAAGAAAAGGAAAACCACATCTGTACCAGATCTTTCCCAGCTGCCTGCTAGTCAGTGCTGCTAAGTCAGTAAATAAAACAAAGGCAGCTAAAATGGATCCATGGTTCATAAAACCAGGAAGATTTCACTTTGCCAAAGCTTCCTCCATTCTTTTTCATTTAGTTAGCAGTTTGAATTTTAGTGTCAAAAGTCTTGGACATGTTAAAGCAGAAAACAAATAGTTGTGCATATGTCTAAACGAGGCCCACTAAAACCACAACTATCTCGTTAGTCTTTCCTGTTTTGGCATTGTCTATTTTTAAGAACATTTTTTTTGTACCTTCCTATACTTTTTCTTGCATTTTATTTTTTCTTTCTATTCTTTAAGTGCCTTTTGCCTCAAAGTTTTTTTTTTTAAATATATCTGGTAATGTGCCTGAGTTGAAATGTGTAAAAAATTTATGGATAGTGGAATGACATTACTATAGCCTGGCTAGAGAAAGTGGTTTCTAGCACAGTTGATAAAAAAAGTAGAGGGCTGGAAAGTTAGCTCAGTGTTAGAGTGCTTGCCTTGCATGCATGATGTCCTGGGTTCGATTCCTCAGCACCACATAAACAGAAAAAAGCCGGAAGTGGTGCTGTGGCTCAAGTGGTAGGGCACTGGCCTTGAGCTGAAGAGCTGAGGGACAGCACCCAGGCCCAGAGGTGAGGAACAGCCCCCAGGCCCAGAGTTCAAGCCCATGACCAACAAGAAAAAAAAGAAGAGAAAAGAAAAGAAAAGTAGAAAAAGGTCTAGCAAGGGGCTGGGAAGGTGGCTCAGTGGTAGAGTGCTTGCCTCGCATGCATGATGCCCTGGGTTTGATTCTTCAGCACCACATAAACAGAAAAGGCCAGAAGTGGCCCTGTGGCTAAAGTGGTAGTGTTAACCTTGAGCTGAAAAGGTCAGGGACAGTGTCCAGGCCTAGAGTTCAAGCCCCATGACCAACAAAAAAAAGTCTAGCAACAAATTATAGACCGTTGTTATTTTAACTAGCAGAATAAATATTGTTGTGGTAGAGAATTTTCTAGAATCGATTTTACTTTTCAGTCAATTTTACTAGTGTTGATATGTTCACTTTTATCAACCAGCATTCAGTTAACAGAATAAAACTGGTCAGGATTCATTTGATGTTTTCAAAGGTAGAAACTATCTTTGTAGTTTCCCCCCCCACCCCTTTGAATACCACACTGCTAAGGTAAAAAACTTTGTCACTTGTGGGTAAGCTCAATAGGCCCAATTAAAATCTGACTACTTTGCCACCATGTTGAAATACCTGACAGAACTTGCTGAGGCTTTGGATAAAGGCTGCTTTTTCCCTTCATCTTCCCTTTTCCTCTTCTAGTTGAGGAGCTTTCCTGTTTGGTAATCAAAGAGATTAAAACAAAAATAGCACATTGCTGGTTCTGACTAAGGTCTTTCAAATTTTCCAATATTCATGATTAGGCCCTGTTTAAGTATATACATTGTGAAAGGCCACATATATGTCCCATAGCAGTTAAAGTATGTGTAGAATGCAAGGAGTGTACTTTGTGGGCATGAGTCATTGAAAAGAAGGTGTGACCTTACAACCTGTAACTCCTGGATGTTTGGGGACTATACTTTTGTTTCTATTGTGAAATGTACTTGTCAACAATTCCTTCATAGCACAAATTTTTGGGAAAAGAGGACAGACATTTTGATAGCTAACCCTGGCAGGAATCTCAGAACCTAGGAGCTCTTTCCTTCTGGTGGACTTTAGACCCGAAGAAAATATCTCTTCTTGGCTATGCTCCATGTACAAAAGGGAGAAGCCAAGACCAGACTGTTCAGTTTAATCTTTTCCAATTTACCAGATGTCACCCTACCATTCTTAGGTTAGTGTAAGTGAACTGATGAAGAAATATGATTGTTTGAGGACACTCTGCTCCACTCATTGGAAACCTGAGGAATGTAGAGAACTCTGTCTCTTCTGATACTATAGTAACTTTATCTTTGACTACAGTGACAGCTATTTTTTTTGCCAGTCCTGGGGCTTGAACTCCAAGCACTGTGCCTGCTTCTTTTGCTCAAGGCTAGTTTTCTACCATTTGAGCTATAACACCACTTCTGGCTTTTTCTGTTTATGTGGTGCTGAGGAATGGAACCCAGGGCTTCATGCATGCTAGGCAAGCACTCTACCACTAAGCCACATTCTCAGCCCCAATGACAGCAAATTTGAAGTTGAAGCATATGAAATTGCCATTTTTGTTGAGTGAATGATTAAGTAATCCCTCATCCCAGCAATTAGGTGCTACTTTTGTGATGTGTTAGGGTCTCTTTCCATCTTCTCACAAAACAATTAAGGTTGGCTTAATCTTGCAATGGAAGGGTTAGGGGACAAAAAAGTGAAGGTAACAATTGCATAAAAAATAGAATGGAAGAAATGGGAGGAGACAAAAATGAAGAGAGAAAACAGAAAGGTTGCAGGAAAATTCTAGTAGGCAAATTATATTTTCTAAAAATGGTCATAGAGTGACCTACATGTTCTTCCAGAACCTCGCCACCTTCTTTCAAGATGTAGGAACTGTGTCTTTTGCAGCTGCCTTAATGAAATAAATGTAGCTATCATTTCTATGGACATGCCATTAAAGGTGATGCTTTCCTCTTGTATGACATACATGGCTCTCTCTTGAGTTGCCGACCTGTGAAACACAACTTCCACTCTAGGAGGAAGCCCAAGTCACATGGAGATACCATTCATAGGTGTTCCAGCTAACAGTCTCACTGAGAATCAGCCAACAGCTACCGTCAACTGCCAAGCATGAGCAAGCCATCAAACAAATGATTCCAACCCCCAGCCTTCAAGCTACCCCACTGATGCCAAGTGGAGTAGAGACAAGCTGTCCCTGTTGAGCCCTGCCCAAATTTCATACTTGTGTGCAAAATATTGTCATTCTTTTAAGCCACTAAGTGATGTGTTGCATACTAATAGATAACTGTAACAGAGGTCTTTTTTTCCAGTTTCAAGAGATTCATAAACTAAATGAAAACATTTGAAAGTCAAATGTAATTTCTGAGTAGCATCTTACGATGAACCTTGAACCTTTGAAATACGTATCTGGTGTAGTGAATACAGTGATTAGAAATAATGGATGAGGCTCGGTGCCTGTAGTTCATGCCAGTGATCCTAGCTACTCAAGAGACAGAGATTTGAGAATTGCAGTTCGAAGCCAGCCTAGGCGTTAAAGTCTATGTGATTTGTATCTCCAATTAACCACCAAAAAGCCAGAAGTGCGGCTGTGACTCAAGTGGTAGAACACTAGCCTTGAGCACAAAAGCTCCAGGACAGCTATCTAGCTCTTGAGTTCAAGCCTCAGGATCAACACACACACACACACACACACACACACACACACACACACACACACCCCTCTCAAAAAGAATGATCACAAAAATGTAATATGTACCATTTTTATAATTCTGTTAGTTAGAATTCTGGTAGTTAGAATTGTAACCAGTAAGGCCTCTCTACAAATGTCCAAGCCTAATTCTCTAGAAAGGGTGAATGTGTTACATTGTATGACAATCTGTAATTAAGACTGCTGATGGAATTAGCCTTGCAATTTGCCTGACCTTCAGGTGGTGAAATAACCCCCTAGATTTTCTGGGTGAGACCAATGTAATTACAAGGGTGCTTACAAAAGATAGAAGTGGAAATCAGAAAGTCAGAGTGATACAGCATGAGAAAGACAGAGTTTGCCATTGACTATGAAGATGGAAGAAAAGGCCATGAGCCAAGAAATGAAGGCAGCTTCTCCAAGCTGAGATAAACAAAGAAACAAAAATCTCCCTTTGAGCCTCTAGAAGTTATGCAGCCCTTCCAATACCTTGAGTTTAGCCTATCTAGACCCATTTTGGACCTCTGACCTCCTGAATTGTTTGATGGTATTTCTAAGTTGTTTTAAGTCACTAACTTTGTGGGAATTTTGTATAGAAAGACTAGGAAACTAAAATATGTGACTTTAGCACTTGGCTAGGAGAAATGCAGTACTCTAGGCATATAATCCATTTGTTGTTTGGGGCTGGTTAAAATAGCATTTCTAGCACAGCTTGACAAGAGTATCAAAAGGTTTTTTTCTTCCCTTTGTGAAAGAAACTTTTGTTTATCTTTTAAGTTCTAATCTTGATGACAGTGGCCCTGCATAAGAAGACACTACTAATGGAGCATCCATTAGAGTACTAAACATGCTTGCTTCAAATATAGTAGCCTTATTTATTATGTATTTGTAATTACAATCTTAGATCTTCCTCTCTTTTTATACTCCAGTTTGCTTTTTTCTCTTCCAAAATAACTTGCAATTTTTTTATGTGTGCAGAGCTCCCTATTTCATTATTACTTTTTAGTTGTACTGCTAGGTAATAAAATACCTACACAATTTTTTCAGCTTTGACAAGCACATAGAATCATAATCAATATCTCAATCAAGCTACAGAACACAACCACCACCTTAGAAGTTATCAGATCTTGCTTTTTGATCTCTGACCCTCTTGTACCCTAGGCAGCCACTATTCTGATTTCTATCTCTATGTAATTAGTTTTGCCTGTTCTTGAAATTTGATGAAAGGGAATTACACAATATGCACTCTTTTGTATCTGCTTTCTTTCACTCACAATTATATTTCTAAAATTCACTCATGGTCTTGAATAAGTTAGCTGAACAGTATTGCACAGCATAAATTTGCAGGATGTGTTTATTCTTCTTTTGAGGTTGTTTTCATTTCATTTATTTATTTAGTTTACCTATAATCAAAGGACATCCTAGTTCAAGCCTTTTTTGTTATAAAAATACGTATACAGGAATGTGATTGCTAGTTTATAGAGTTTATGTTAATTTATGTGTACAGTTTATATTTAATTTTTTTTCCAGAAAGTACCAAATCCTTTTCCACAGTGGTTATAACATTACCCCTCTCATTCACAATGTAGAAGGGATTCAGTTTTCCAGCAGCCTTTGGATTAGTGGCATCCAAACCTTTAGTACACAACATACTTAGCTCTCATTGAATACTAATGATAAATTAGTGCTGGAGTGCAGCGTGCAAACTTTTCAGGGTAGAGAAACATTTTAGATGCTATTTTCATGAACACAAAAGTACATGATAAGAAGAGTGACAAAGTGAAGTAGGAGGAAAGGTGGTACCTAGTAGAAAAGAGAGATCATGACTTCTACAGTTCAATAAATTGGAGTTAGAGCCAGTTCTGGAATTGTTTCCTAGAAGACTTAATTAGCTTCTTGGAGTCTTAGTTTTCTCTTTTGCAAAATAACGGCTTACTTGTGAAGAGCTTAAATTCAAATTTAAAGTAATTATTCCTGAATTAGGGACCAAAGGTAGTGGTTTCTGCTGGAGTGGAAGGCAACCAAAGCAACTGGCCTGATTCCCAGCTCCCCTTCCCCCCATTGTGATTTTTGGGAGGCAGAGTAAACAGGAAATGAGGGATGAGGGGGAGTAGTAGCTAGGAAAGACATTCCAAAATAGTCTGCACCTTCTCAATAGCAACTCAAAAGGACACAGTTCTAAAACAAAGGCAGCCCTCCCTCCCTCTCTCCAGGTCTCTTGAATTCCTCCTACAGACTGTGATTAAGTGTAGTGAATTAAATGCAAGAAGTCACAGAGGGATCAGGGAATTTCCAGGCTCCCAGCAAAGATCAGATGTAAACAAATCCCTTAGCAACTCCATGTGAGAGATTCAAGTTCTGCAGGATTCTGAGAATATGTAAGACCAAAGTCACAGATGCCATGGAGGCTTTGTGGAATTGATGTTTCATTCAGGAAGCATTTGTTGGGTAATTATTGTGTACTGGGCATTGGGCTGTATGCTGGTGATGATAGCAAATGGGACCCACTCTTTAAATGCTTGAAGTCTGGGGGAGAGGAGAGACAAATATATAGATGCAGCTACAATACAGTGTAAGAAGAGCCACAATGGCTGGGTACATGGTGCTGGGACAGCTCACACCACAGGGCCTGAAAATTAAAGTCTTTTGGATAAGATGACCACTGTCTGATATTGGGGAACAGTGTGGATTAGTCAGAGGACAATGGAGTTTTTTTTGTTTTGTTTTGTTTTGTCGATCGTGGAGCCTGAACTCTGGGCCTGGGTGCTGTCCCTCAGCTCTTCAGTTCAAGGTTGGCACTCCACCACTTGAATCACAGAGCGACTTCTGGCCTTTTCTGCTTATGTGATGCTGAGGAATTGAACCCAGGGCCTCATGCATGCAAGGCAAGCACTCTACCACTGAGCCACCTTCCCAGCCCGACCATGGAGTTTTAGTGAATTTTTCTGGAACTAAGTCTGGCAGATTTGGAACAGAGATGGACCAGCATAAGAATTAAGGCATAAGCAGAAAGCAAAGTTATGAAGCGTTTGAAAAGATGCTTGAGGATATTTTAAAGCTCTGATACAGTTGAGTTGAGAAGGACATATCAATGCCTGTGATGTGCCTGCCAAACATACATAACCAGAACTCAATCACGAGGACATAACAGATAGATCCAGCATGTGGAACATTCTACAACATAGCTGGTCTGTTCTATGAGCTTCTGAGCCGGCCGGCGGTGGTCTAAAACCTGCGGTGAATGATTGTGAGAGAACTAATTGATGCCTTTGTGCCCCGTAGTATGTGCTGACCTGATCCGAGGGGCCAAGGAGAAGAATCTCAAAGTGAAAAGACCAGTGCGCATGCCTACCAAGACTTAGAGAATCACTACAAGAACTCCTTGTGGTGAAGGTTCTAAGAATGGGATCGCTTCCAGATGAGGATCCACAAGCAACTCATTGACTTACATAGTGTTTCCGAGATTGTCAAGCAGATAACTTCCATCAGTATTGAGCCAGGAGTGGAGGTTGAGGTCACCATTGCAGATGCCTAAGTCAAACGTTTTTTAATAAATTGGCTTACTGATAAAAAAAAATAGCTGGTCTGTACTTTTCAGAAGTGTCAAGGTTGTGAGTGGTAATAACAGAGGAACTGCCTTAAAGTAAAAGATTTGGAGGAGTCAGAATGCAGTGTGTGACCTTGGACTAGGTACCAAAATGGAAATATCAAAATATATGTGTAGATATAGGTCTCTTTGTTATACAAGACATAATTTGAATCTGGGTACCAGTGGCTCATGTCTGTAATCCTAGCTAATCAGGAAGCTGAGATCTAAGGATTGAAGTTTATAACCAGCTTGGGCAAGAAAGTCCATGAGACTCTTAGCTCCAATTAACTACCAAAAATGGGAAGTGGAGCTGTGACTCAAGTGGTAGAACACTAGCCTTGAGCAAAAAAGTTCAGGGACAGCTCCCAGGCCTTGAGTTTAGGCCTGAAGATTGGTGTGCACGTGTGCGCATGCACACACACACACAAAGACACAATTTGTTTACCTGGAAAAGTCTGATACTAAACATTTATATTATAGCAATGTTAATTTTCTGATTATGATAATTGTATCTCAGCCATGTAAGTTATTTTTCTCATTCTTGGAAAGATAAATACCAAATAATTTAGAGGGGGAAAAGTTATTGTGCTTGAAATTTACTCTCAAATGATTCAGAGAAAAATGAGAGGAAGCGGGAAGAGACCAGAGGAGCAAACAAAGAGGGTGGGGAGGAGAAGAGAGGAAGATGAGAGAAGAAAAGAAACAAAGTGCATCTGGATAAGTGGTATATGGAAAAGTTTCCTTCTTGTGTGCCAGTCTTCTTAGCTCTACCTTTAGAAAGTATGTAATGTTTACATTTTTAACCACTTCTATGGACACTATACTGGTTTAAGCCACCATGGTATCTCACTTAGATTTCTACAGTAGCTCCCCACCAAATCTCTCTGCACCCGTGCTCTTCTTTTCCAGTGGCCAGATAGGTGTATTGAAACAAAGAACACATACATCATTCCTCTGATGCAAACCCTGAAATGATTCTTCCTTTCTCTTACTGTAAACAATTTTCCAAGGCCAAAAATACCCTAATTGGAATTGTTTCCAGTACTACTCTAATCTCACCTAGTATTCTCCTTGATCACCAGCCACTAGACAAGTTCTTTAAACTTGTCACTTATGTTTGTTTGAACTTGTTTGGGTCCTTGCTTTTAGTGTTTTCTGTTCTGCAATATTCTTTTCTTAGATATCAATTTAACATAAAGTTCTGACATGACAAAGATAAGCAAAATAACGTCATTTCTCATGCTTGAATAAAGATACTATGAAAGTGGGGGAGGTGTCCAGAAATGCCATCATGGCCCAATGATGTGCCACCAGGCTCCAGCCTCAAATATTCTGCTGTCATTAGTATCATTAATCCTCCTGAAGGAAATTTCATGATATATGGTGGATGCCAGAGCTATTGGTATCAGGTTCGGGTAGGCAGCAAGAAAAAGGAATACTAAGTGATTGTTCTCCACTGAATCATTTCCATTATAAGCAATAATAGTCGTTCCACAAATAATTCTGTGTATAGATCTCCAGTTACAATTTACTCACGACTTCCAAATTGAAGGCCTTTAGAAAGACTTTGGCTTTTATAGATCACACTTAGTTGCTAGGAAGGTTGGAAAATGCAGTTGTTGCTTTCAGATGGCAACATGCCCAGCAAAAAAAAAAAAATAGTTCTGTTACTAAGGAGAAAAGGGAAAGTGGATCTCAGCATCAATAGCTAGCAGTCTCTGCCACAGATCTCTTGTTTCTGATGTTGATGATCTCACAGTTCCCCTTGTGCTCTGCCAGTGAAGCCTTATGAGACCTAGTACCACATGTCATCTTCATTGTGGGAGATGGGTAGTGGAAAGTCCAGATTTTGAGACACACTGGTGACACAAAAGCTAGGAAGAACAAGCTAGGAGGAAAAGTGTGGAACTCCCAGATGTGTAGGGAAAGAGAGGAAAAATAAATACTGAAATCAGGACTGTGGTCTTCAATGAATCTAAATGAAAATTGAAGCTTGAGTCTTATTATTGATGTTTATCCTTGTTCTTTCCTCTGTAAGCATAAATGTTCAGAATAATCACTGTGATTTGACATGACAAATCCTAGTTGTTCTGCTGAGTGAATGTGGGTGTGAAATATCTTTGTTCCAAGTTTGTCCTTTTTCTTGTGTTCATTTCAAGGGAAAGCCTTGAGAATGCTTTGTAGATATGCACATTATCTGGTAAAACTTGCATGAGCAGTCTAGAATGTTGGTGGAGCTTTGCTACAAACAAGGAAGAAGGACTGCAAATTACGATAAATTGCAATAATCCATTCCTGAGGCATAAACTTCCTAGGGCATGAAGGTATATTTTAACGATCTATTTTAATATACTAGCAGAATTAAAGGATTGTGGGAGTTAAACCATTTGAACTCAGGGGATCATTTCTTCGGATCTGACATGTCCACAAATATTTTTTTAAAAGGTAAGTGAAATATACCCAGTAAGAAAGGGTTCAGAGACAGCTAGTATTCTCCAATAATTGCAAGAAGAATGCTGTTTTTTTATTATTCTGAAAATACCCCACAGAGGGGTTACAATTACATGGGCAAGGTAATGAGTGCATTTCTTTTTTTTTTTTTTTTTGTCGGTCATGGGGCTTGAACTCTGGGCCTGGGCTCTGTCCCTCAGCTCTTCAGCTCAAGGCGAGGCTCTACCACTTGAGCTACAGCGCCACTTCCGGTTTTCTGGTGGTTTATTGGAGATAGGAGTCTCACGGTCTTTCCTGCCCGGGCTGGCTTTGAATCGCGATCCTCAGATCTCAGCCTCCTGAGTAGCTAGGATTACAGGCGTGAGCCACCAGCGCCCGGCCATATGAGTGCATTTCTTATCAAGCATTGTTACCTCCTCCTTTGTTTCCCCTTCCCATCCTTTCCCATGCCCCTCCCCCACACACAGCCTCCTGCCACTCCCAACCCCCCCCCACCCCCCCCCCCCCCCCATCCCATCCTTTCCCATGCCCCTCCCCCACACACAGCCTCCTGCCACTCCCAACCCCCCCCCCCGTGCCAAAGTTGTAAAGTTCATTTTCTACATAATATCTTGTACATCTCATTGGTGCAATGGGTCCACCTGTATCCCTATTTAAACAATTTGTTTTTTCCCTTTCCCTCTACAAATTATACCAACATCAAATACAGTGAAAACAGGGGTTATACTTTGGAGGGAGGGACATACAAAGCAACAAAGAAATCATCTTATAAATATGTTAGAAACAATAACAAGAAAGAAAAAACATTTGAGTCCTTATCTTGTGGTTCATTTCGCCTAACATCAACTTATCTGACCATTTCTGCTTGTCTCAGACATATACGTAATTGCAAATAAGGGAAACCATGGGACCTAAGTTTCTTTGGGCCTGGCTTACTTCACTTCATATAATTTTTCCCAAGTCTTTTCATTTCCTAACAAATGGAGCAATGTCATTCTTTCTGATGGAGGGATAGAATTCCATTGTGTATATATACCACATTTTCTTGATCCATTCATCTAGTGAGGCATCTGGGTTGCTTCCATATCTTAACTATGATAAAAAATAGTTTTTCAAAGTTATTGGCTTATATATTTTATGTGCCTCTAAACGTATACCTCAAACTTTATCTTCAACCAAAGACAGGCAAAATAATCAAGGACTGGTGACTATTCCTCAGTGGGGAAGTGGTTCACATGTAGATGCTCTTGCATGCTTGTTGGCACTGTATTTTAGTATGTATGTTAGAGGTGAAGGGACAACTCTTGAGTACCAAGAAATCCTGTTCTCATTTGGTTCAAGCCTAAGTTGCTCTAGGAGATGTGTGGTTGAACAGTCCCCCATTTTATTGTAGGCTTGATGGCTACCAGGAAACCCCTTTGTTGACTTTTTTAAGATACCCAGGTCCTGGGGGTTGAACTCAGGGCCTAGATGCTGTCCTTTATCTTCTGTGCTCAAGGCTAGCACTCTATAGCTTGAGCCACAGCTCCACTTGCAGCCTTTTATTGGTTAATTGGAGATAAAGAGTGTCATAGACTTTCTTGCCCAGGGTTGGCTTTGCACTATGATCCACAGATCTCAGCCTCCTGAGTAGTTATAATTACAGGTATGAGCCGCCAGCATCCCACTCTAGTTTTATAATTCTTATAAGTTGAGTGATAATTGTATACAAAAAATTCATAAATCTATTTAATCTAATGTTCCCTCTCCTGAAGATCACTTTGAGGTTAGTTCAATGAATGCTGATGTAAAGGGGCACATATAAATGCATAGTCTATTATTTATATGTGTATTGAAAGCCAAAAACTGCAATTCATAGAAGTTTACAGCTGAAATGAATCTTAAGAATTACGTGATATACTTTCTTTTTAAAACCAGCATACTATCATTGTACAAAATATAGGGTTTCATCATGATCTTTCCATACGTGCGTATAATGTGCTTTGATCAAATTTACCCCCTCTATTACTCTCTTGTCCTCTCTCCTCTATTACCTATTCCACATTTCTACTAGTTCCCTATGACTTTCATACTCTTTCTTTTTTTAACTGAGAGGCCACATATAAGAGAAAACACGTGATACTTGCCTTTGTGGGACTGATTTATTTCACGTTACACAATGGTTTCCAGTTTCATCAGTTTTCTTATGCATAATTTTTCTCTGCTTTATGGCTGAGTAAAAAAACTATTGTATATAAATACCACATATTCTTTATCCATTCATCTGCTGACAGGCACCTAGGCTGAGCCCATAATATGACTATCGTGACTAGTGTCACAATGAAGCAAACATGCAGTTATCTATAGTAAGTGGACTTAGATTATTTTGGGAATATACCTATAAGTCATATGGCTGGATCATATAGGAGTTCTATTTGTAATTTTTGAAGAACTTCTGTATTGATTTTTATAGGCATTGGATTAATTTACATTTACATCAGCATTGAATAAGGGTTCCTTTTCCTCCGACAGTCACCAAGTATATTCTTTAATCAACTAGTTTATAAAAGTGGTAAAACTAGAATTCAGATCTCTTACTTTCTAGAACTGTGTTTCTCTCATTACACTGAGTTCTATGTCACTTCTATTTAAATTGTTTAATATATGCAGAAAATTAATAATATTATAAATCATTAAACTTTTTTAAAGTTGAGGATGAATTTCTAAAATATTAGAGCTATCATTAATACCATTAGAAGTGAGTCGTTTCATAATGTGCTTATAAATAACTTTTAATACTAAGGAACAGTTTGCTATATATCAAACATCAGGAATTCTTACTAGCAGGATAGATTTTTTACTTTTTATTTTGAAAAGGTTCTATCTTTGATGAAGTATGTAAAGTTTTCTTCCTTGACAGTCCTTTTGAGGCTCTCTATAGTCCAATATTAAATTCCCAAGCTCACTGTACAAATATAAATGCTGAAAGTTTTGGTAGTGCAACTTTAAGGAAAATCTAAAGTCCTTTCTTTGTTGTTGTCTTATTCAGATCATAATAAATATTTCATTCTCAATCTAATGGATTTGGCTTGGAGGTACCTTACATAGCCATATTGTGATGTTAGGGTTTGGTTTGTTTTAAAAATTTATAGCAGTTCCAAGGAGAAGTTAGATCTGTTCTCACAACTGCCAATACCACAGGCCATTTTCTATAAACATTTTCTCAAGAAAAAAGGGAACAAAGAGAGGTACATACATTATCTAAAGAACTATAGATACAGCTGTTTCTGGTTCTGATCTTCAGAGACATCAACTTTTGCTTGGCAAAGTGCAAATGAGAGAGGAATTAATGAAGTCAGATCACCTACTCCAAGAAGTTCTGCCTGGGGATGGAAAGAATGGAAGTGAATGTCTCTGACATCACTTTCTTAATTCAAAACTTATTTTCCAGCTGAGAAAGTAGCATGAGAGACTCCATATAATCCCAAATAAGATAAAGCACCATTTATTTTGTCTTTCTTGTTTTAAAAATATAAACCCTTTGAGTTAAATTTATACTTACCATTTGACCCAACAATTCTACTTCTAGGTATTTATCCAAGAGAACTAAAACATATGTCCAAATAAAATCCCCAAACTGGAACCAATCCAATGCCCAATGATAAAGGCTAATATAACATACAATGAAAAATATTTTATACGAAGGAATAAACTACTGTTATTTAAAATAACACAGGTGAATCTGAATATTATGTTGAGCAAAAGAGGCCAGAGACAAAGGAAAGAATAAAGTATTGTTTTATTTCTATAAAGTTTAATAACAGACAAAACTACATTAAGGTGGAAACCATCAGCACATTGGTTTTCAAGCTGCAGAACAATAGACTGCAAAGGAGCACAGGAGACTGGTGAGGTGGTGTTCTGTATTGAATGGGAAAAGTAGACACACCAATGTGTGTGGGGGGGGACGCATGTGTGCATGTGTGTGCGGAGTTCTCTCACCTTAGGAACTGTTGACACTTAGGGCTAGAGAATTCTTCCTTGTCTTGTGTATTATAGGGTGTCTACTCAGTAGATAAATACCAGTCATTCTCATCTTCCTTTTCTGTCACTTGTGACATTGTCAAATGTCCTCCAGGAGATAAAATCCCCCCAGTTGAGAACCACTACAGGGGATTATCAATCATCATTAAAGTATACACTTAAAAATAGTACACTCATTTTTTTGTATGTAAATTATATTTAAATAAAGTAAATAAAATAATCTATTGTTAAGAAAGAATGATTTTATAATGGAGAAATATAACAATGACAACCCAAGCCAGGTGATCAAGGTCAGCATTACCAATGGTCATCATCAACAATAGTCATCAACAATGGCATACCGATTGGATGTACCCTTGATGTGATGTGATGTGATGACAATGGCACTTCTCTGGTCTCCTCTCAGAATGAATAGCCTAATCTTGAGAAAAACAGATGAATTTCAGTAGAAGGCCATTTTACAAAATGCATGACCAGTATTCTTTAAACCTGTGAAGGTCATGGAAGACAAGACAAATCTGAGAATCTGTCATAGCCAAGGGAAGCCTAAGGAGACATGGTGGGTAAATGTAATGAGGTTTCTTGGATGGGATTCTGGACCAGAAAAGAAACATTAGGTAACAACTAAAGAAATATGAATAAAGCACATTGCTTCATAAATGATAACAAATGTACCACACTAACATAAAATGGTACTAATAGGACTATCTATGGAAACACTCTGCTATCTTTACAATTTAGCCTGTAAATATAAAATTGTTCTCTTTATTGAATTGGATTAAATCCTATTCAGATCAGGGTTTAAGGTTCATTTATAAAATCTAAAGAGTAGGGATGGTTGACAAAGTGCCTTTGTCACCATTAGGATTAGTAGTTATAAAAACAAAAGCTAGGTGCCAGTGGCTCATACTTACTATCTTAGCTACCCAGGCTGCTGAGAGCTGGAGGATGATAGTTGGAAGCGAGCCCAGGCAGAAAAAGTCTGTGAGACTCCATGTCCAAAATAACCAGCAGAAACCCAGGCTGGAGGCATGGCTTAAGTGGTGGAATGCCAGGTATGAGGAAACAAGCCAAACAAATGTGAGGCCTTGACTTCAAATTTTAGTACTAACAAAACAAAACAGAAAATGTTGGAGAAGCTGTAATGGTTCAGCTTCATGCTTATGGGGGATAAGAAATAATAGACTTTGATGAGGTAGAGGATAATTTCATCATTGCATAAGGATTTCTTCTTAGCTAAGGCCATAGAACACAAGGGTGCTTTTCTGAACAGGGAGTGTGTTATCACTGAATTGTAAGGGAGCAGTTTGCATTGCTCTCTCTTGAATGCTTTACATTTCTTGTCCTATAAGTAGGGCAGTGGACATATGACTTTAAAAATATTTTGTGTGACTCTGATTCCATGAAGAGTTTACTTCTTCTATATATCACATACATAGAAATTGCTTGCAAATTTCTAGAAGAACCTTGGCACTTTAATGGTTGCCATCTTTATTTTTATTGTCTTGTGTGAATGCTGTGATGTTAATGCAAGTTATTCTGTTTTTTTTCATCTTCTCCTTTGCCCATGATTTCACAAGGCATGTTTATGCCCATTTTTAATTTTTTTTAAATTTTATGTTTTAGTTGAAAAAGTGATGTGTTGGGGGTTACAGTTACCTAGGTAATAAGTACATTTGTTTTTAATCATCATTACCCCATCTCTCTTTATCTCCCACTTACCCCTCCCTACCTCCTCCCAAGTTGTAATGTTCATATCCCACATAGTGTCAAGTGAATATTAATGTTGCTGTGATTCATCCATTGTTCTGCTGTTTCTGTGATTCCCTTTCCCTTCCACATATTGCATTGTCTGTTATACAAAACACGAGGTACAAAAAGCTAAGAGAAATGAAGAAAGAAAAAAAACAACAGAGAAAAAAGAATGAACTATACACTGGGTCTGATGAGAGCCTCTTGTTTCCATGAGTTGGAGTTCATATTAATATGCTTCATTATATATAGTCTTTTGCACTAAGCATTTGGGTTATTGAGATCCTTGGTTAAGAGCATCTTCTACATATTCTAGTTCTTACAAATGAGGGAGATCATGCAACCTGCTTTTCTTTGGGTCTGGCTTACTTCACTTAATATAATTTTTTCCAAGTTGTTCCATTTCCTTTTAAAAATTTTATTTTATTGTAAAGATGCTGTACAGAGGGGTTACAGTTATATGAGTAAGGCAAGGAGTACATTAATTGTCGATCATTGTTACTCCTTCCCTTGTTGTTGTGCCACTATCCCTTCCTTCCCCCACTTCCCACACTCCTTTCCATCCCCCCATTACCTCCTCCCCCCGGCCCCCTCCACCTGAAGTTGTAAAGTTCGTTTCCAATATACTGTCCTGTGGGTATCTTTGTTGCAATGGGTCATCCTGTGTCCTTGTTTCAGCGTTCTGTTATTTCCCTTCCCTTCCCCAGATTAGACAAATGTATATACAAGATATAGGATAATCTTATCAGATGAGCTGAAAAGCTCAAAAGCCATGTACATATGACCATATATGATGATGCTAAGTGAAATGAACCCCAAGATATGGACACAGAGGTCTGTTTTTATCATTATTGTTTTAAATGTACCATGTGATTTTATTTTTTATATTTTTGTTGTTTCCTTTCTATGTTCTTTCCCCTATAGTATATCCCCTGTTGTCACTGTACTTGATTTTAGTATCCATTTCCTTTTGAATGGAACAATGTTATTCTTTCTGAAGCATAGAAGCATAGAATTCCATTGTGTATATATACCACATTTTTTGATCCATTCACCTACCAAGGGGCATTTGGGTTGGTTCCATAACTCGGCTATGGTAAATAATTCTGTGATTAACATTGTTGAACTGGTGGGTTTAGTGTGGTCTTGTTTGTGGACATTTGGGCAGATTTCCAGAAGTGGTATTGCTGGATCATAAGGGAGCTCTATGTGTAGTTTTTTTGAGGAACCTCCACACTGCTTTCTGGAGTTGTTGAACAAGTTTGACCCCCCCACCAACAATGTAGTAACATTCCCCTTTGGTCATTTATGCCCATTCGTGCCTCATGAATACATAGGAAAATTGCAGCTAACATCATTTGTATCCAGTGGGTTTAATAAGGCTGAGTAGAAGCAGTGCTAGAGGTTAACAGTAACTCCAGTTCATGGACTAGAAACAGGAGGAGAAGTGAGATAATTTATAGCCAACTGGAAGCTAGAAAGGTACTGAATTGATAACAGTCACAGGCCTTTAATTGATGGTTCTACCATCTGTAGAGAAACTGTGTGTAAATAAGAATGGATGGTTTGTGCACAGAGTTCAGTGTGTCTGTGTGATCAGGTCTCAGCAAAAATAAATGGTAAAAAAAAATCAACTCCCAGAGTTTATATTATTCAGTCTCCAACTAGTTGAGAATGTTTTCTCTTCCATGGCTTAATGAATGTCTTATCTTTATGACTCAAGTAGAGAAGCTTCTGTAGCGAATGTGGTAACAACTAGAGCATATACCTTTACCTAACAATTATCCTTCCCTGGCATGTTCAGGTCAAGTCTATGAAGCAAGCAAGAAAATAACAATCATAAAATTGATCTGTATGCATCACGTGAACTTGGCTTCAGTCTGTAGCTACATTTCTTTAGCTGGGGTAGAATTCAGGGTACAGATGCCAAAGGCTCTGTATTTTCAGGTATCTCCCATATGACATGTCTGTGGTGATTCAGAATGAAAATTATGACCTGCTTAATTTGAGCCTGTTATCAAGGTCACTACAACAATTACTGACATTTTGATATCAGAAGGTGCTGTAGCTTCACAAACACCTGAAGGTTTGTGACACCCGCTAGTTAGAATGAATGAAAGGAAGCATCTGGTCTCCTTTTAAAACCTATGCAGTAAAATGTAGGGTTATATAAAATATCCACTCTGGTCCTTGTAAATGATGCTGTGTTCAGAGATGCAAATGTAGAAATGAATATAAGCAAATATACATGACTATGAGATTGTCTGAGTACATCTGGTGGTGCTCCTGGGCTAGACACTCTAGCCAAGGGAGGATATTTATTGTTGTATAAGTCCTTGATTGTTCTATGTAACATGGATGGCTCTCCAGAGTCATATTAATTGCTTTTTCTTAATTTCTGTTATATGATCTCCAAAACATTGTTTTTTCGGTAACATTTCTGGTTTTCTCATTATAAAGGCAATATATTAACCATAGTAAAAATATAGGAAAAAGTACCAAAGTTACAAAGTAGAAAATAATATTTCCCCACAAACAACAACAACAAAAAAGCATTGTTAGTATTTGGTGCATTTCATGAAAACATTTTTTCTCTTTGTGTTACATTTGGGTGCATATATATATATGTATTATGTATATATCACAAAATTTGTAATTTTTTGTGGGTATGTATGCATATGTATGTATATTACAAAATTTGGATTAGTTACATACAACTTTTAATCTTATCTTCATCCAACACTAATTATTTTTTTGTGCTGGTGCTGAGGCTTTGACTCAAGTCCTGGGCACTGGCCCTGAGCGCTTTTGCTCAAGGCTAATACTCTACCACTTGATCTATAGCTCTACTTCGGTCTTTTTGCTGGTTAATTGAGGATAAGAGTATCACAGGCTTTCCTGCCTAGTCTGGCTTTGAACCACAGTCCTCAGATCTCAGCCTCCTGAGTAGCTAGGATTACCACAGATATGATCGACCAGCACCTGGCTCATTAATTTTTAATGATTAATGTTCTATGGTATAAGGTATACTGTGTGAGTAAGGTGCCTTTGATTTAAAACTTTCAATTCTAATCCTAATTACGCAGTTCCCAGCTCCATGAATGAGTAAATAACCTCAGTATTATAATCTATAAAATGGATATACTATTACTTACTTCATATAGTTTATGTAAAGATTAAATGAGATAGTATGTGCAGAGCCCCTATGTAGTCAATATAGTACTTGTATCAAGGAAATGTGAAAAGTATGCTATTATTTTATCATCAATGATCAAAGAAGATTGCTCCCAATATTTACACTAGTCTGTTCTAGGTTTTCTTACATTTAGTATTATTTCCCCAGGGTTAATTCCTAGCAGCAGAAGAAAAGGCATAAACAAAATTTCAAGGCTTTGTTCAAATGCCATTCTAGACCCATCAGGTCTATATGCCTCTTGTACTAATATTATCTAACAGTGCACTTGTTCCGCCATTGAAACTACTATAGCTTGCATAATTGTGTTGATATAGTAGATAAATATGGTACTTCATTTCAATATGAATTGTGGTAGCCACTTGGAGACTTTGAATTCTCTTCACATTTGTTGTCGTTTGTGAATTATCTGTCCATCAATCAACCTATGGCTTCAGGTGTCATCGTACATCTACTAGATGTACTATGGGAATACATTTGGGTCAAGGCTGAAGTGATTCAAGATCTGATAACACACCACTCATTGAAGGTGCTTATCATGCGTAGGTGCTGGAAATCATTTTGGATTATTTTTTCTGGTTAATAGTAAGTCTCCCTTGTCTAATCTAAAACTTATTTTGGTAGCTTTCTTATTTTGGCTGCATTCTTCAGAGTTGAGGATGCTACATTATACATTTTGGATAAATCAATTGTTATGGTATGAATTTAAATGTCATACACATACATGAAACCAACAGGAGTTGATGGAATCACTAAACAGGGTATAAAGAAAAGATAGACAGCAACTTTAATAGCATTTGGGTGCCAACATAAAACGGATGCACATATATATCAGCCTAACTAATTTTAACATGTGTAAGACTGATACACTTGACCCAATTTAAGGAGCTAGCTTTGAGTTCACAGATTGAAAAGCTTGTCCTATATTTGGCAATTCAATTGTAGGCATCTTATCAGGCCACCTGCCCACCTGCATATTCATCATCCAGTTGCATTCTAGATTAAAGGATCAATTTTAATTTTGCAATGGGACAGGGGTAGTTTTGCCACCTGTGTGCGTGAATTAGAACGGTCCAATATCTGGTGTAGGTGAAAAGGTTTCTTACTTCCTGTTGTGGTTGGAGAACCCTTCAACATCTTATGATCTGAGGGAGTTCCAATACACAGGAGTGTTTCTCTCCTTCTGGCACATTAGCATCATCCAATTTAGCAGGGCATTATTTAACCATAATAGTTAACCATGGTCGAATATTAGAAACAATACTTGAATTGTTAAAGTAGAAATAGTATTTCTCAAAAATAATTCTTCAGAAGTAAATACTATTAATATTTGGTGAACTTTATGAAAACTTTTTTCAAATTGTATGTGTTTTACAAAACTCTGATTAAATGTGTATTCTTTTCTATGCTATCCTGATTCAATATTAAATTTTAACCCTGTCCTTAATAGTTAACTTAAATGTAAGTGTAGATACACTGTATGAATAAGTGTTTTGGAGCCAAACAGATCCTGATTCTAGTCCTAATTCCTCCAGTTTCCAATTCTGTGAGTTAACAAAGGACTTCAGTGTTAGCATCTGCAAAACAGGTATCCTACAGGCTACTTCATATCATTTGTGTGAGATTAAATTGGATATCTACAAAGATGTCACAGAGGAGAGAGAAGAGGCTAGCTCACGGTTATTTATCCTCATGGTTATTTTGAATCCTTTTCATACATATATTTTTGCAGTACCTGGAATGGAACCCAAGGTCTGGTGCCTAAAGTTCTCTAACACTCTCTCATATTTTTCATATTTTTTAATTCAAATTCACAGGATTCAACAAATTTCCAAATGTATTAGCACGGTGATTTTGAAGCTATTGAAAACTGGTACCCAAAATATCCAGACATGTCTTGAGGAAAAAAAGCTGATGTTTCTGCTTTGACAGTATCTCAGAGAGAGGAAGGCAAGTTTAGAATTCATTGGTAATTAGAAGTCTGGTATAAGTTGGGTCTTTAGATGCAGTGAACTTGATTAGGATTGGGTAAAAAAATCACCATATCACAGTCCAAAATAGGGAAAAGGAGCACCAAGAATGTTTTGAGATGAGTGACTTCAGAGTGCAAACTGTTGATGTTTTCCATTCAAGAGTTACTGATAACAATAATCAACATAATAATCAAAATAGTAATAAATAAAACAATTTACCTGGGCATGACAGGTCCAGAAAAAAGAAGCTATATTAATGAAGGCAAGGGAATAATGAAGTTAGTGTAGCATAGCTGATCAGATGCAATTTGAATTTTCAGTGGCCATTCTAGGGGAGGAGAGGTAGACAATTTTGCTTCACAGAGGGAACATGCTTATATGTTCATTTTATAGTTGAGAAAATTGGGGCTCAGAAATATTAAGTGACTTTCCAAGGCCATACATGTAATTAGTTCTGGATAGAGAACCTGTCCTAAGTTCTTTCCATCTAGCTCGCTAAGAACTTTTCTTTTAAATTTTATTTTAATTAATTAATTAATTTTGTCGGTTGTGAGGCTTGAACTCTGGGACTGGGCACTGTCCCTCAGCTCTTCAGCTCAAGGCTAGTGCTCTACCACTTGAGCCACAGTGCCACTTCCGGCTTTTTCTGATGGTTTATTGGAGATTAGAGTCTTTCCTGCCTGGGCTGGCTTTGAACGGAGATCCTCAGATCTCAGCCTCCTGGTAGCAAGGCATGAGCCACTAGCACCTGGCTAAATTTTATTTTATTGAAAGGGTGATGTACAAAGAGATTACAGTTACATAAGTAAGGCAATGAGTACATTTCTTTTTTATTTTATTTTATTTGTGAACATACTGTACAGAGGGGTTACAATTACATGGGCAGGATAATGCGTACATTTCTTACAAGCATTGCAGCCTCCTCCTTT